>NC_048595.1:64924020-65224020 GCF_003668045.3 Cricetulus griseus | reverse complement strand
CAGTGTTAAGAATCTGGGAAGACTGCCAGCATGGTTTGCATGATAAGGGTGGGTAAAAACATAAAAAGAAATATGGCCCCGCGCTGGATCTATTTCCGTTTCATTTGTAAGGGTGGTTTACTCTTAAGCAAAATTGTGTGGCTTTCAAGTTCCCGTAAGATCATGGGTGTTAACAGATCTCTTTTGAAACCAGAATTTCTGCCAGCTACTAGGATGACTGGACGAGGATTTGACCATCTTGCTTCTGTGGCAGAGAGTGTTCATTGAAGATTTCCATGGGAGCGCCGCTGGCCACCTCAAGGAGGGCTACCTCTGCTGCCATATCTAAAGGGGAGCCCATTAGAATTTACAAATTAAAAGCCAGTGGGGAAGAGCATACTCTTGGCAACTGCCTCTTGGGAAATCTTACAACTGCAAGAGCGCCATGGAAGAGTGCTTTAAATAGCATCGTGGTTCATCCAATCTCCTCACAATTGTACGGGAGGGCATGTGGCCAAGGCCTTGCAGGGAAGAGGCCAGGGTGCCTGGGCTTGTGATTGGCTGGGAGGGGGCGCGGTGTTAAGCGAGCCACTCAGCCTGCTTCTGCTTCATGAGGAGCACGCCACATGCTTCTTTGCACATTCTTTTAAATCCTTGTGTGGCTGGCATTTGGAAAAATATCGACTGCAACCAGACGCCGCAATCCTGATGACAGCTCCTGAAATCCCATCTTTCTCGCTGCAACATCTACTGTCAGCTCCCCACCCCTGTTACCAGAGAGACATCCCCACCCAAGTTGTGCTCCAAATAGCACGAACTGCAGATGTACATGTTTGGCTGCCTTCTCCAGAGGCCCTGACAAATATTCAGGTAGTAAAATAGCCCGAGAGAGATGCTGCTGATAAAATTAGTTCAGATATTTCCCAGAAAACAAACCTGACACCACCATGACACCTGAGAGCTCAGACTCAGCCCTTGGGAGCCTTGGGAAGCTCCTTGGTCTTTAAAGCCCCAATGTCTTGTTTGCAATTGCCTACTCTCTCTCCTTCCAAAGCTTTCCTTAAAAGCAACAAAACAAAACAAAACAAAACAAACAAAATCAACGACAACAACAACAACAAAAAACCCAACCAAACAAAAACCTAAAGCACAATGAAAGCCTTTATGTTTTAGGGTAGATTGTCCATCCAGAAATTTCATGTTATAAACGACCGTCGTGACGGTTACATCCAAGGTTAAACGTTATTAATAGATAGTCTTTCTTCTGATTGTTATCTCCTAAGCCACCTCTTGGCTTTGCTTTCATCTCCTGGTTGTTTTCTCTCTTCCCCACAAGTAACACTGTAGTAACTCCTGTGTGAGATCTAGTTGATTTCCAAACTGTCCCCCTTAATTTCTTAACTCTGATCACAGGGGGGAATGCTTGAATCCTTCTCTTGAGAAGCATCTCTGAGTACCCCTCCTTGTGCTCAAAGCCAGTTCTCCTCCTTTGCATAAGGAACTTTGCATATCTATATGCTGGTTTCTATGCCCAGGGGTCCAAGGGGTTTTCATGTCTTCATTAACAAAAGCTTTCAAAAGGAACTGCTGCTCTTCTTCACTCACTAAGTGGATGAGGCTGGGGTACAGAAACGTTGCCCAAGGTCGGATAATGGACGTTGGCCAATGTAAGACCTAAACCCAGGTCTACCTAAACCCAGCTGCCCTTCCTTAGTCATGATGTGGACAAGGGCTGGCCAGGTACTGCACACATGAGACTCACAGGCCCGAGAGGAGAATATATTAATCATAATTTACACCCATATCCTCTATAGTTTAATAAAACTGTTTTTGAACATCTAAAAATAAAGTAGTTTAAAATAATTGAAAATGAAGGGTGGTGGAATGTGGGAGGTGAAAGTGGCACAAAGTGTACACATGTGGAATTATAGCAATGAAAATTAAGAAATATATACTAACGTGAGCAGTCAGTACATAGAAAATTCTTAAATATAAGGAAAATAAAAATCTACCAATATTCCCAACAATTTAAATACAGTGAGGGCAGCATTTCCATTTGTATTTATTGCCATTTTTTTCTAAGCACAATTTATGTATCTGTAATATTTTGAATGTATAACTTGAAATCATGTGTCCCCCTCTTTCACACATAAATTTCTATTTCTTTGGTTGTCACAGTTTTGAATTAGACACACAATGGGATCTGTGTTGATTCATGAGGTAAGGTCTAAACTCCAATTCTTAAAGTTCCTGTGAAGATTTCAAGTAGATAACACACACGAGTTTGCTCAAAATGTACATGTATAAAAAGACGTAATTAAAAACTGGCTCTAACTTCTGACTGACAAGATGCCCTTCTCTGAAGTTTGGAGGCCCGGATTCCCAAGCTTCCTAGTGTCTTCCCTTTAGGAATACTTGCTTTGTATCTCAGATTTCTATATTCTGGGTTCAGGTCCAGAGAAAGAAAATGTTGATCCTTAGTAAAAGTCCAAAATCTGAGTTCCTGTCTTCAACCTTAAGATTGTGGATCCTAAACTGAGTGACAGACCCTTCCCAACAGTCATTTCTTATCCTCCAGGATGAAAAACCCAGTTAAAACTCCACCCCACAGTAGCTTCCAGCTTTTCAGCAGATGCCCAGATACAGAAAGGGGAAATACAGCAACTCATGGGACCCATCATACCACTAAGTTAGAGCAGTTATCTCTTCTCTGTCCTGGTTAATTTTTTATTTTTTTATTATTATTATTATTTTTTTTTACGCAACCTAGAGTTGCCTAGGAAGACAGAACCTAGCTGAATAGTTGCCTGAATCAGAATGGCCCTTGGGGTATCTGTTCAGATTATCTTGACTGCTAATTGAGGGCGGGCCCAGTCTCACCAGCTCTAATCAAAAGGCTCATAACAGAACCTTTAATTTTCAAACTGTGAAGTCTGAAATCTTAAGAAAAAAAATAAAGAAAAAAGAAAATGCCACCAGCTACATTTTGGGCATTAAACAAACAAAAATATGTTTTTTTAAATTGAAATTGTATTACATCACTTTCCATCCTCCTTGGACTGTGTGTGGTTCCACAGCGCACACTTGAGGAGATGGTATGGGATTTTGGAATAGGACTTGGAGTTAGGTGATTAAGTGTCCATCATTGAATGCCTTGAGTTACTCAGGCAATCATTTAATTGACATGGGAAAATTATTTTAATACTAACTGTTTCCAGTAACCTAGTAGGCAGGGCTAGATGATGTCTGTGACTTTGTACTCATATCAATAGTCTTTGCAACATAGTTTATACTGCCACAAAGTGACATTTAGTGCCTCAAACTTATTACTATATAATACCAAGCCTCAGGTATCTTCTCTTGGAGTGTGAACTAAAACACAAAAATCTTTTATGAATAATAGTCTATTGTAGGGTTTCTATCACTGTGAAAAAGATCACTAACAAAAACAACTTGGGGAAGAAAGGATTTATTTTAGCTTACAGATTGTAGTCCAGAGAAGTCAAGGCTGGTATTCAAGGCAGGAATGTGGAGGCAGAAACTGCTACAGAAACCATGGAGGAGTGCTGCTTACTCGCTTGCTTCCCATGGCTTGTTCAGCCTGCTTTCTCATATACCCCAGGACTGGCACCACCCACAGAGAGCTGAGTCCTCCTACATCAATCATCAATCAAGAAAACACCCTGCAGACTTGCATATAGGCCAATCTGATGGAGGCATTTTCTTAGTTGAGGTTCTTCTTTCCAGGTAACCTTGATTTGTGACAAATTAAACTAATCAGCACATGGTCAAAAAACAAATGGTAAAAGACAATCTGAATTTTGGGACAAAAGATATTTTTAAGATGGATAACCCCACACAATGATAAATAAAATAAGAATGGATAAAATATTAATACATATAATTCATAAAGTTAATAAAATTTGCAAAAGGAAGGATAAACACAAACAATCCAATAGAAAAATGAGCAAGGACAAGAAACAGAGGACCGACATGTTATAAACAAACCAACAAACACATGAAAAGCCTTCCTGACTTAACTGAAAAATGCAGATTAAAACAAAATATCAGCTCACATCTATCTGTCTGACAAAATGAGCATATGATTGGCACATTTATTTAGAGAACAATTTTTCAATAATTATAAACATGTGCTTGCTCTACAATGTAGGTACACATGCTGGCTAGTTTTATAACGTCAACTTGACACAGCTAGAGTCATTCTGGAAGTCACTGGGGACCTCAGCTGAGAAAATGCTCCCACCAGATTGGCCTGTGTCAGGCCTGTGGTGCATTTTATTGATTGAGTTGGAGGGCTCAACTCACTGTGGGTGGTAGCACCCTGGGCTAGTGGCTGAGCAAGCCATGAGAAGTGAGCTAGTAAGCAGCACCCTCCATAGACTCTGCATCAGTTCCTGCCTCCACATTCCTGACTTGCGCATGGTCAGGCTGATGTAGAGTGAGAGGTGGTCAGGTGGCCGGGTTCGGTTTCCGTTTCCCTTTCAGCTTGCTGTACAGACTGCTGCCCACCCGTTGGCTAGGTCGCTCTGTAAGTAAGGCTTTTTTCCCTATTAAAATCCCTTGTATTTCTACCTGGCTCTGTATTGGTAATTTCCCACATTACTGCAGTATTGTGATCTCACTGTAGTGATAAATCTAATAAATTCACGAGGATTTACCAGTATAAACACATATCAAAATATTATAAATATGAACATTTATGTGTATTGGCCCAAATCAAAATATTAAGGAACTTGAATTTCAGGGATTATTTGCCAAACTGGAGTGCTGAGTGAGAAAAACAAAATACACATCAATACAAGTACCACCATTCTATGTGTATTGGTTCATTTCTGTCATTATAATGAAATGCCCAAAGAAACTTTGGAAGATGAAAACCTAGAGTGAGGTGGCCCTGTTGATTTACCTCTGGTAAAGGATTAATAGTATGTGACTTCAGAATGGCAGGCATCTGTGAAGAAACAAGACATCACACACAAAACAGAAAGTCAGGGTAGACTGGTCCCACAGTGCTGCCTGACAGCTGCCCCAAACTGCTCTGAAGACCTCTTACTGGCTCTGTTTCTTAACACCATCTCCCAGTGTGCTGTCTCAAAGGCCCCAACACATGACAAGCTATGGGAAGAAACTCAAACAATATCCAAACCCAAATAAAACTTTAAATCAAACAAAGCTGTATGTGCCCACATAGAAAAGCTACATAGAGATGTATAGATGAAGAGTATCTGCAACTTCAGAACAGCAATTGTCTCTGGACAAGGAGTAAAAGCAGTGAGATTTGATGGTTAGTGAAGAACTCAGGACACCTCTGACACTATATTCCTAAAAACAAAACCAAATGAAGCAAAAGTAGCAGTAAGTTCACATGTTACATCTAGATAGCAAGTACTTAGATTTTGAATATATTTTCACTATACATTTTCTGTCTTTAAAATGTTTCATAATTTAGAAAACCAAACCAGTAGGTCAATGATTTCAGGTCTGAATGCACATTAGAATTAGACACATACAGAAATAGACATCTGTATCATTAAAAAAACTGCCTCTGTTGGCTGGTGAGATGTCTCAGTGAGTAAGATTGCCTGCCACCAAGCCAGAAGAACTGGGTTCAATTCCTGGGACCCATATGGTGGAAGGTGAGAATGAACTCCTGCAACTCTGACTCCTCGGACCAGCATAGCATGCCATGGCATGCTGGTGTGTGTGCACACTAAATTAATGTAACTCTTAAAAAGTCTAGTGTGCACCTAAGGGTCCAAACAGCTGACTTAGATCATCTGGAAAGTTACTCTCAGTATTTTATGTCTTTAAATATTTTAACTATAATTTCTTCTTCCTGTGGCTTAATGGGAATGAATACAAGAAGCAGACAGGCCCTGTTTAGAGGGGACTGCAAACAGGCTGTCCCCTCTCTCAGAAGCCACCATGTAGTGCTCATGCTCTTTTGTTTTCTGGAACCCTGTTTCTCTTCTCTTATCTAAGCTGTTGATCCCTCCCTCTTTCCTACCTTTCTGAGTCCATCCCAACAAGGAACTTAGCCAAGCACCACAAATTTAAGCTCTGAGTCATTCGCATGCATTGCTTTTGAACATATTAAATAGATCCATATGCTTATCTACACTAAGATATAGATTTCTTTCCATAAGAAAATAGAATACAGAAAAAAAAATCAGTCCAATGTGTATACTTCCAGTATTTTAAACAGGCATCTAAAATGAAACAGAAATTAAAAGTAATTTGGATCAGAATTTTGAACATTAAAACATTACAGTAAATTGGTAAAACATAAACCAAATATATAGATGTCTACTTTATATCCAAAAAAGTTACTCTTTCCCTGCCATGCACACGGAGATGCCACGGCTCCATTTCAGTCAGAGTTGGATCACAAGTAGAATAGTAATGAATGTGGCCTTTCCCAACATTGTTACCCCCAAAGACACTTTATTATCCTTCCCAACTTTGGCAATTCTTATGAAGTCATCATCAACCAATCAGAGTTCCTAACCGTTTAAATAACCAGTGTAGCCAGCCACACTGAGTTGATAGAGAATCAAAGAAACATGATATTCTCCTTAGCCTCGGCAGTTGTGTCAGGGGTAAACATATGATTTCCATTAGGTTTCTCAAAATACAGAAAAATCGCTTTCAGACCCTCCTCACTACCGCCAGGATACTGACTCTAGATCAGAGCCACTAGCAAAACTGCCACTGTCTTGAATAAAGCCTTCCAAAATCTGATCATGGGGACATAAAACAAGGGATCCTGAGATACAATATACGTCAACAGACAGAGACAAGCTCCAGCACTTACACTTAACTGTAACCAGAAAGCTGATGTCACCTCTGGGGACAAGGTAAGAAATCTCCACACTACAGTTATATGAAGAAGCACACTGGAGTTTCTGTCTCATGTCCCTGGTTCCCTAAAGCATGACTGGTGGGCAGATTTATTAACCATCTCCTATGAATAAAACTGAAAAGGCAACTGTTCCTCTCATACTCACCATCCAGATTTTAACTTCTCATATCACCCACCAATAATAGAAAGAAATAGAATTCCTTAGAGATAAGGCTAAGAAAATAAGGAACTTTTCAGAAACCAAAAAAGGTTGGGGTTTGTCAGAGGGACATAAGGGGCAACTGGAAGAGCCCCCAGTGCTCAAAGCTCAGGCTTACAGTAATCATAATGATAGAAATAATAATGCAGGTTCGAGCCACACATGGGACTTCTGTGTGATAGTATTTGGAGGTGGGTGCTTTGGGGTGTGCATAGGTCCCGAGGGTGGAACCCTCGTTTATTTATTTATTTATTTATTTATTTATTTATTTATGTGTTGGTTTTTTGAAACAGGGTTTCTCTATATTGCTTTGGAGGTTATCCAGGAATCCACTCTGTAGACCAGGTTGGCCTAGAACTCACAGAGATCTACCTGCCTCTGTCTCTCGAGTGCTGGGATTAAAGGCATGCGCCACCAATGCCCTCATGAATAGGATTAGTGCCCTCCTGAAGGATCCTGTCTTGCCTCTTTGTCCATGTTAGAAAACAGAAAGATGACAATCTATTAACCAACAGGCACTCTTCAGTAGACACAGACTATGATGGCGTCTGAATTGTGGGCTTTGTAGCCTCTGGGATTTTGAGATATTCGGAGAGTGGCCTGAATAAATTAGAATTTTTCAGTTATAACCAAAATTAGGAAATAAATATTTTTCAATCTATACTGATATGAAGATCTTACTGAGCATTTTTTAAAATAGAAGAGTATGGACCACTTTCATATATAGCAGAATTTTGATTGATGTATATAAACTGCGTCCTCTGAGGGACAGAACAAAACTTCACCTCCTTTTAGTGGGTTGTGCATGAGGATTTCCTTCCAAAGTATGGTGGTTCAGGGACAGTTTTTCAGTCGGGAAACCTGACAAGCATTGCCTCATTTGTGTGTTCAAGGTTAACATGATGAGTGATGAAGCACATTGACATATAATGGGATGGTACTTTATCTCTGAGACCTCCTACACCATGCAACACAGTCACAAGAAAAACCCACCTACAGATCAGTCTGCAAAACACTGACCAGTACTGACTTCTCAGAACTTTCAAGGTCATCAAAAGAAAAGTCAGAGAAACTGCCTCCACCAAGAGAAAACTTAGGAGACATGACATTGACAACTAAAGACAGTATGGTAGGCAGGATAGGTTGCAAAAAGACAGTAAGCAAAGACTAAAGAAACAGATATGAAATACAGACTTAAGAATTGTGGTGGCGCACACCTTTAATTCCAGCACTTGGGAGGCAGAGGCAAGCAGATCTCCATGAGTTTGAGGCCAGCCTGGTCTACAGAGTGAGTTCCAGGACAGCCAAGGCTACACAGAGAAACCCTGTCTCAAAAAACCGAAAACAGAAAAAGAAAAAAATAAGAATTGTACATCGACAACAGTACATACACAATAAAAAAAAGAAGATGTAGCATGTCATGTAAGACATTAATAATAGGGGCATGGATTAGAGGGCAGTCAGGAATCACTACACAACTTCAATAAATCTAAGCAGATTTCAAAACAAAAAAGATTATTAGGTACAATAGTAGCTCACAGAGTAGTTACAAAGCTTAGGTTAAATATGAGGTGCCAAACAGCATGCTGTCACACAGCGTATGACAATGCCTGGTAAGTGTTATTACTGGTTATTATTAAGCTAAGTTAATCTGTGAGCTGCTTAGAGGTTAGTTGGAGGAACACTAAGAAAGATGTGCTGTTTCATACCATGCTGAGTGTTGATCCCCATGATCAATATCGAGTGGTCTTGGGAATCCTATCAAGTTACACTTGCTCTTTAACTTTCTCATACTTCTGCAAAGAACTGGGAAATGTTCCTCTGGTAACTTTCTTCCAACTCTGTCTTTGTCTCCAGCAAATTTAACACAGTCATTTTATGGAAAACGTGCTGCACACACCTCCAGCATGCTACTGGAGCATCTCTAAGATGCTTCAGCCCAGATGTGGTTTAAGGGGATATATTTCACCATCTGGGGTCTGCTCTACAATGTCTCCACATCTGCTTTCTACTTACACTTCTATCACCTCAGCTTTGTTCATCAAGCCTTTTTGACTGTGCTCCCAAAGTCCTTAGCATCACCCTCCTCCGGACACTGGAGACACAGCCTCATCAGAAAGGTATCTGCAGGAATTCTGCATGATTTCTCCTGACTTCTCCCATGGCTAAAGCTAAGTCTTACCCAATAACCTTCTTCACATTTAGTTCATATTTGGTGAAGTGGTGCTAATTTGGAAGCCATTCACAAATGATACTCATGTATTGAAACACACTTAACTACCAGGAGGGCTCTTCTGGCATAACAAAGATTCAGGATGGGTGTTACTGTGTTGTCTGCAGAGGAACTGACAACTAAATAAGTAAACAAACATCTGCAGTGAGCACCTTCCTAACTCCCCATTAGCTTTTATCTAATTATAATTCTCCCTCTTCATTTATCAGAGTTACTTATCATTCTTTTTGTTTCTTAATAATAACAATTACATTATTTTTGGCAGATTAAATGTAGAAATGGTTAAACTCAATATATTCTGTTTCTTGAAGGCCAAGGACTACTTTGAAGTTAAGCTGCTGATATCTAAATTATACAGATAGCTTTTTAAAAAAAAAAAGGCTTTTGCTATCCACCCTTCTGCACATCTGTCCATACATCTTACTGTCCGTCCATCCATCCATGCATCCATGCATCCATGCATCCATGCATCCATGCATCCATGCATCCATCCATCCATCCATTATCCATCCAGTTGTCTACCTATCTATCCTATTGAAATAGACATTACTGATGGCTTCTGCTTGTCAGGTATTGTGCCAGGTGGTAAAAATGCAAGAATGAATATCAAAGCCTTTGTCCACAAGGAGCTCTTTACTCTGGTAGGAGGAAAGATGGGTTAGGACAAACTCAGCACACGAGAAGGGCCCCATGAGTGATATAGTTGACTCTGTAGTTGAAGGAAGAGGTTCAGAAGGAAAATGTTGAGTCAAAGGCAGACAGACGCAGATTATTTCCATGATTTCATCAAGTGGCTTCCAGGGCCTGTAGAAGTCTTGGGAGGATGAGATTGGCACCTTACCTCTGGCTTCTCCCAGCACTGACCCTAGACAGGGCCCCAAGCTGCCTTGAGCATATTCCTCTTCTGCAATAACAGCATCATTACTTGAAAACACCTTTCCTTGGACTTACAGGGAAGACCACATGGCAGGCCCCTGTGAGTTCCTTAGAGCTTTTGATCTCTAAGAATATATTTACATCAGCAATAACTTATTGCAAGACAAGGAAAATGGTGTTTCATTTATAGCCTCTGTTCCATTCAGTTACTACAAGAACTGGCAATTTTAGGTAGATAGATCTGCTCTTTCTATGGAATGCCCAAGTCAATCTTCCCCTAACCCACTCAAAATAAAGCAAGAATGTAAGCCCACCTGGATGGAAGGCTGCATGACCTCTGCCACCACTCTACAGAAGATTCTTTAACCTAGTTTTCCTAAAGATGCTCCCTCATCCTTTCCTTTTGATATATATATTATATATATATATATATATATATATATATATATATAATCACCCAACAGCATCCCAGAATGCCTCATTTGGTGACATCACAAATAGCCATGGGTTGCTTCTGGTGTCCCATCTGTTCCTTCAGCTCTTGCTTCAGCACAGGCAAGATATGAAGCTCGTGTGCAGTTGAGGCTGGGCTGGGCTGGGCTGGGGGAGGGGATCGGGCCTTTGAAGCTGTTTTCTATCAGGGCTCTGCAGCTGTCAGTGTTGGCTGCAGAAGCCAGTGATTGTCCTTGCAGCTCCCCGATGCTGGCCGTGCACTGTGCTTGCGGATATTAATTGGGCTTTCATTCTGTGAATGTACCCAGAGGCTTTTGCAGTCAATTCCTGTATCTATATTGATTCATAAAAATGCCAATAAATAACAACTCTCTCAAAGCATCTTTAATGTTTCTGATAATTAGTTGGTTTATGTTTTCCCCCAATTTTTCTTCCTTTCGTTTTCTTTCTTTCTTTCTTTTTTCTTTTTACACATTGCAGCATAATAGATCACAGAATCTCTGGGACAATGGACAGGCACATTGGCTAAATCACCTTATTACAGTTCTATATAGTTGAAAAGAGGCTTAATGCTAAATTATCAGATTCCAGCTATTGTGGAAACCAAGAAAGAATAATGCTCCAAAATAACTGCCGTGGTGCCTGTGTTCCACTCATTGTCCCAGGAGCCATTCGCACGCCTTCCATTGAGTTCTCCGTAGTGCCTCAGTCCCTGAAATGAACAGTGGGGCCCAAATTCAGGTCTAGATACATCTCTTTGCTTTTGGGTGCTTTTTAAGTTAAAATATATTTTCAGACCCAGGCTTTCAAAAATATAATATTTGTGTGTAACTATGGGCAAAATTATGTTATTAGTTTTGGAATATCCCAAATTAGCCATCACAGACTACCTTAGCCCCTACAATTACTACATATTATGCCACATAAAGTGAGGATGAAAGCAGAAATTGCGTGTCCATTTAACTTGCTGAAATTCAAAGGAAGAAAGGATGTTCATTAAAAGTTAATAGTGACACAGCTGTGCAGGACTCTCACAGAAAATGCCATTGTCACAGGAGTCTGACTGTGACCTGGTGTCATTCTCTGTAGCAGAATCTGAGAGGCCTCTGCTGTGTTGAGCTGTTGATGGACAAAAAGGAAGAGCGATGACCCATGAAGACAGGGGACAAGAAGATTTTGGAAGACAGTTGTTCTGGTTGTCATACTTTAACAGGAAACGGATATAGTTTTAATTCCAGCTAGGTGGGGTAAGAGGTCCTGATGAAACCCTGCCAGTCTTATCTACAAAGATGGGTAGACCTAAATTCTTTATAATAATCTATCTATAGCTACCTCTCTCTTACTTCATATTGAAGTCTCTTTCTCTTTTGAAATAAAGTCCACTGATCTGAGACTGACAGTAGCAGCAACGTAAAACAAACAAAGACTTTGTCACCAAAATGTAACCTTAACAACACTGTAGTTACTGTGCCTAACCGTGATTGGTCCCGCTTTCTTATATATGGTTATTTCTAATACAATCTTGGATAAAGCAAGCACCAAGAGTGGTGTAAGCGAATGTGCAGCACTAACTGTATCCCACCAGCTGATAATTCACTTTGAACTGCTTTGTGGAAACATTCAGCTATTCAGCAGTGGCAATGGGGCTGACTTTGGGTAATAAGCATCAGGAAGTGCGGACTTGGGAGAAAACAATCCAGATTCCTTGCTTCCAAGAAATGTGAAGAGATTCAATGTAGTACTTTTCTTTATGAGTTCAAAAATAGGCAAATAAGTATAAAAAACAGACTTTTAAGAAATCCCCAAATTTTAGAAATTCTTCATAAGCCTTTATCTGATAAAAGAAGAAGAAGGGTCCAGGACCATTTAAAGCAAACCAAATTTGTATTCAAGATCATATGGAGTCAAAATCCTTGGTACCTTTTAACAAGATTCTCCTTCAACTAAATAGAGGAGTAACTGGTTACCGTGTCAGTGACAGTATACAAGACATTCACTGGTAGAGGTAATCTGACATAGGAGGTACACAAACACACTTCTATCAACTAAGGTATGCTGAAAAAAAAAAAAAGAAAATATGATTTCATGCAGAGGGCTGCACGGTAAGGCAGGCCCTACCTGTCAGAACAAACAAGACAGAACAGGAGGGAGGCCAATGTGGAAGAGGCGACACCATCCTGTCAGCCTTATTTCTCTCATGCTGCCTGGATGGTTCCATAGCAGCAAAGACTTTCTAGTAATGACTTCCACTGCCTTAATGCTACTCTGATAGTCCCATACACAACATGCTTACCTAACATGAACATTTCTCATGCCATTAGGAGTTACATGACTGGAAACATCAAAGGCCAGAGGCTACTACTTATTTTTAGTAAGGGATTCAGAATGTAGTCTAACAGGGAGAGGTGAAAAAGACAACTCATTTATCTGAGTTTGTGGATCATTCTCCACTTCTCAGTTTTGATTATCTCTGTAGAGATGTCGGGCCCATAAGAGACGGAAACTTCAGAATACCTATTTTATGTTTTCCCCAGAAACATTTACAGTTCACCCCCTGGCCGGGCTCTTCTTTCACTTACCACTTCCAAACATCCCTACACAGCTCTGCAAGTCCCCCTGGGTGGTTACTCTGGCCTGCAAACAACAGGAAACCTCCTCTAGGGAGGCCCTGTCTTCTAAACTGCAGATCCAGACATACGTCTAAGAAGCTGGAAGCCTATTCAACAGAAAAATCAGACGAACTCTGTGAAAGTTAGTTGCTCCCAGAAAACCTAAGCATGGAATTGACATTCTTTCTGGAATCCCAGGGTTACAGTTCAGGATTACACACCAGACAACCCCAACATCCACAGACAGGCATTCTTCTCACGTCGCTAACAGATCTCTGACAAGACTTGTATGGGCCCTGCCTCTCCAGGTTAGGTAACCTCAAACTGCTCCAGGTCATGTTCTCCATGAACTCCCTTCTAACTCAGCTGCATAGTCACAGCACACAGAGAGTCCGAAAGCTTGAGAGTGACTGGTGAATTTTTACAGTTCAAGGCCAGCATTAGAGACAAAATAGAGAATGAACAAAGGGTTCCCATGCTTTGGAGGAGTTAGCCCCAACAACAGTCATGAGTCTTCTCAAAAGCCATAGGCTCAGCAATGATGTCCCCATAGGTCTCCTGAGTAGGATTTGATCATCTTTGCCCTCACTACCCCCGAAGTATGGCTAGTGAGAGTGGAGACTGGTGACAAGGACAAAATGCAGGAGGTTTGTAGGCATGGATGCTCACAGAAAGAATGGCAATCCATCATGTGCAATTTAAAAATATTGACTGCATGATGAAATGTTTTTAAAATATATTATTGGAATTAATTTCACTTTTTAGAGAGTGACTGATAGAAATTTAGCATAGATGTCTGGCTATTATGGCCAACATTATATTATTTCATTGCAAAGTAGTGGTCTAAAATGCAGGAGAGTAAACCAGAGTATGATTTTACAGGCCAAGATAATAAATCTTTAGAAATGATATTTGCTTTATTCTTAATTTTATAGTTGATACTAACAGAAAAATCCTAAATGTAAGATTATTTCATATATATATATGTATATATATATATATATATATTTGAAGTATAAATTATTTTTGTCAGCACTGAGTCTCTTTAGTAATAAAAAGGTAAAGATTTTAAAGTAATTAAAATAACAACTTTAAATATAAATTTTCAAATAACAATATATATTATAAAGAATTATAAATAATGATTTATTTGCTCTCTCTGCCCCCCAAAGAGTATCAAAATAAATTTAGTTAGATTAGACTTTATATTATTTAAACTCAGAAGTCACATTCAACTACAGAAAAAGTCAACATTATACATTTGATTACTAGAGGGATTACCCTGAAAAGAAATAAAATATTATAATCTTGGTGGGATTTTAAAAGTTACCTATTGTTGCATTGTTACTCTTAATAAATCAAGAAATTCTTGTTAGTTGAACTAATCAACTCAGTAAATAAGCATTTACCATTTAACATAATTGACAAATTGTTGCCTTTTGTGTCCTATCTCTTGGAAATCTTCCTATATACGAATCCTAAGACATTTGACTTCGGTGCACTCTGCAGCTAATCAGCCATTATAAACAGTGCCGTGTCAAAAGCAACACACACACACACACACACACACACACACACACACACACTTTCCTTCACTTACTTATCTCCAAGTTCAAAATTGCAATTGGAAGCAGCATCTTGCAGACAGAATGAACTATAAGATCGCTTTATGTTCTGTTTCATTGAAGTTTTTTTTTCCATTTGTACTGCTGACTAATGACATAATTTGTCCACATAAGATATTTTTCATTCAAGGCTAAAATAGTTGCCTGCTGAATGTACAAAAATACTGTTATTCTTAATCAGAAAACTAAAAAAGAAAAAAAAAAGTGCGTTTAGGAATGACATTTGCTGATGGGTTGTAACCCTTAGTCTGTTCACACTCACAGTGATCTATTCAAAGCCAACAACAGGATGGCTTTGCACAATAAAAGCTAAGTGTGTTCCTCATATTGATTATTTGTTTGTTTTGACCCTGGTTTGGATTTCTGAGGCATCAGATAAGAGTCTGTTAAAAAAAACATCCTATGCATACTCAGTCACAAGCAGCCCACAGCTAGCTGCAACTCAGGTTAAGCTACCAGCTAAGGAGAAGAGCACCAGGAAACAAACCAATCCAAACCTAAAGCAAACAGCCTGCTTATCACAAAATAACTACCGAATAACACAAATATTAGCAAAGCAAACCAAGCCGGGGCCTCCAGCTCAGGAAGAAGAAAAGCCGGCAAACATGACAGTGATGGCAATCCAGTCGGCACTTCCTCAAGCCTGTGCAAAAGTGGGTCAGGACTGACATCTGCTGGTCTGGCTAATGGGATGTTGCCCATTGAAACCAGATCCTGGAAGAACAAACCACTGATGCTGCCTGGCTGGAGCCGGGAGGAGGCAGTGGCTTGGCAAAATCCTCTCTGGGAAGCCATTTGCAAAGTGGCCAATCTTCTACCATAACCTTGGTTTCTTTCTCTTCTCCGATGCTTCACCCTAGTAACCAGGAACGTTTTTCTCTTCACCTCTAAGCGAGGACAGAATGTTGCGTAGGTGGATTCTTCTTGAAGCCCAAACTTCCGAGAGACGGTAGTCAAATGGGTGCTAAAAATTTTGACAGAGCAGTCCAAACCTTTATCGGGAAAACATTACTTTCAAAGGTGAATTTCATATCCCAATACTGACAATCTGTGCCCTTCCCTCAGAACCTTGGTATGCTATCAGCTTTGAGGCTATTATGAACTAATTTGATTTGGCTTCTATCTCTCTCTCTTCCACCTGCCCAATTTCCCAGCTGGAACTCATCTTGCAGCACAGACACTGGATTTGTGACATTTTATATGAGGGTCTTGTTTCCATTCTCTGACATTTTTTTTCCTTTTTGAGACAGGGTCTCGCTATGTAGACCAGGCTGTCCTCAAACTCACAGAGACCAGCCTGCCTCTGCCTCCTGAGTCCTGGTATTAAAGGTGTGTGCCCCTACATCCAACTTCCACTCTCTTGAGTCTTAGTTTTCTACCCTCAGCAAGATCAGTTTCCTAACTGATTTGGAAGCTACACGATTCTTGGGATGGTGTCTATCTTTCTCAAGCCATCTTCTCAGTTCCTAGTCCAGTTTCCATCATATAAGTAGACACTGAACAAATATCTTGGGACTCGCTTTGATTGTTCCATATTCTACATCTCCTGTGTTGCTCTTAGGAATGTGACTTCTCTGTGGAGGATCTGAAAAGAACCTAGAAACAATGATTTGAATCGACAATAAATAATTTCAGGCATCACACAAGTGTTCAGTTGCCATACCATTTTAATCTTCTAGGGGAGATGTCATTCTAAGATGTGTAATAGAAGCATTAGATCATGGGTCACAGAAATTCTTCTCCAGAAAGTCCTTTAATAGTCTTCATCCCATTAAGAAACAGGTGGACCAGAGAACTTTTCCTACCATGTTTGGCTACATGAATTCCTAAGCGCTATCAAAACTGTACATGGAGGCTGGAGACATGGCTCTGTGAGTAAGCACACTTGCTGCACAAGCATGACAGATTAAGTTCAGACACTAGGGCCCACTTACAAAGTCAGGTATGGCTGTTTGTGCCTGGAGCCCAGTGCTGTGGGGGCTGAGATGGAGGACCATTGGGATTTACTGGCCACCAGCCTATCTCCAGGTTCAATGAACAACCCTATATCAAGCAGAGAGCAATAGAGTAGGACACTTGAAGTCTTCCCTTGGCTTTTCACGTAGAAGGTCACATATGCCGTGTGCACATATGAGCACACGTGCAAACACACACATGCAGTGTATATCACTGCTGTTCCTCTAACTTAAGTATGTGTATGTACATGATACGCATGTGCCATTGGACACAGCCTTAACATTTCTTTTATAAGGTACATAGAAGAAATAAAACTTGAAAACTTTGAGGCAGAGAAGCATAAAACCATATACTCTTATTAAAAACATTTGGAACAACTATGGGGTCAGGATGAAGCAGATCAAATTGCTATTTGAAACTCCCTTTAGAGCGGCAAAGGTGAAATAGTGTATATTAGTTAACCCAAGGAGACAATCATTAGTTTCTGTCAGGAAGTATATGGGTCCTACTTTTCCACATCACCATCCCTGAGCTTCTGCCTTTATTGTCAGTTCATGCCAAATACAAGTACAGTAAAAGCCTTTTTCTCCCCCTCTAATTCTGAGGGAATAATTGAGTTATTTTATGCACAAGCTTATAAATCTAGAATCCCCTAAACCTCAGGATTATTTTCAGGTTCAAAAATTGAAGTCATAAAGTAAAATACAGTTCTAATATTACTATGTAGCATCATCTTAATATTTATAAACAAATTTTATCACTCTTGTTAGAAGCTTATTAATTTGAAGCGGGAAATAAAAACAGGACTCAGACCCTTCACAAAGCATTTTTCTCTTTACATACCATAGCAACCTAATAAAGGCATGGTAACTTGGCAGATGGCATGGCACATTAGCCTTGAAACAAAATATTATATGCCAAAATGTGCTAAAAAAATCCTTCCTTGCTTCCCTCCCTCTGTCCTTCTCTTCCTTCCTTCCTTGTTTCTTTTCCCTTCCTTCATCCCTTCCATATCCTTTATGTCATTCTATAATAAAAGTTATCAACTTACAGTTTCTCAGTGCCTGAAGAAAAGGCACTTGCTAAAGCCAGAAAGCATTTGGGCCACTCAGTCTGGATAAGAGCAGTATAAGTAATAATCTCAGGCTTACTTAAAACTGTTGGGAAATTGTATACAGGCTGGCCATTTCTGCATTGTCTGAGCAGAGTTATTTTCTTTGTCTTGTTCTTACACACATATCTGGGGTCCTCTTCTAATGGAGTGTGTACACTCCAGGAGTCTCAGTATCTGTGGTCATGACATAATGCAGACAGGGCACTCTCTTCAGGGGAGATGAGCTCTGTTAAAAAAATACAGTCTTGTTTCTTTAAGAACCAGTAGATTTTTTTTCAGCCAGCCTCTGCAGGCAATGGAAGTTACCCCCTGCCAGGTGGCAATGCTCCCAGCGATGGAAGATGTAGAGCACAACTGTGTGTGTGTGTGTATGTGTGTGTGTGTGTGTGTGTGTGTGTGTGTGTGTGTGTGTGTGTGTGTGTAGGCCCAACATCCCTACTTTGTAAAATATAGACTCATTAAGAGTGCAAAGAATTAATCTAAATGTAAGTTGTACCAGAAAGAGAAAGGCTCTTTCCTCTCCTCTCCCTCTCTCCTGCTCCTCCTACACAGCTCTGCTCTCTTCTGTTCCCTCTCTTTTCCTTTCCCACCCCATTCTCTTTCTAAAGATCTCCGTGGACACAGACTCTTTAACCTCATCTGTATCAGAACAAAAATGTCGGCAGCTTTCTGCATATCACACTTTTCCTTATTAGTATGAAACCAGTGAAAGGGCCTGTCCTCCAGAGACGAGAGGATTAAACATTTTGCCTTGTAATAGCTGTCTGTCTTTTAAAACATTGTCATGTAATATCAGTGCTAACTAAAGTGTCTTATTATAGAGGCAAATCTCTCTGTCAAAAAGATGTCATTATCCAGTCCCAGAAAGAAATTCTACAATGCAATGGAATAAACACAGGTTTCCATGAGACACATTCCCGGCTATGAGCCTAAGAGAAAAGAACAACCTAAAGAGGTACTTTCCAAAGACATAGACCAAGATCACAAATCACTTTGAATAAAAGCATTTGTAATCATCACATTAAAATTTAGAATGTCTTTTATGAAAGATGAAGCTTCAGAAAATTTAAGAAATGAGACGGTATTTCCTATCCATTTTATTTTTCTCTTAGACACAGCTATGCTGTTTCTTTTATTTTCTACTTAAAGTTAGTTTTTTAGTAAGTCGAGGGCCAAAATGAATATATTCCATTTCTGAGTTTAAGCCATGAAGACTTCTCAGCAGCCAGTGTAAAATATTTTCCCCTCCATCTATGAGCTGACTGGTGATGCAGTATAAGCTTGAAGTCACATGATGAGTATGGCATGGCTTTCATCAGTCTAGTTCCCCAAATGACTGCAGGGAGTTGAGCCTCTTCACTAATCAGATTTCAGTGAATAAGAAATAAAAGTTTGTGGTATAATGCTGTTGAGATTTCAGGGTTTATCTTTGTAGCAGCTAAAGTTGCCCTAACTCTAGCTGGAATATTGCCATAACACAAATGTAAAGTGTATAGATAGCATGGTTCAGTGACAAGGGCAGGAACAGCAGTGGAATGGACTTTGGAGGCTGGAAAGATGAAGATAAGTTAGGCAGTGGCAAAACCCTTTGATGATATCACCCCTTGATACAACTCAAAAGACAGGCCAAGCACATGCTGATTCTTTAGCTCTAGGGAAAGGGTTAGAAAACAGAATGTTGGTAGCAATTTGCAAAAGGGTAGATGAACTCAGGCAAGAATTGGCTTGTTTTCAAGTAAAAATAAAACTGAACATCAGAAATGAGAAGTGTTGAAAAACTGGAAAAACTGACTGCTTCCAAAACTCAAATAGTAAGGAATAAGATAGAATTAGACTCAGCTTTGCATCTAAGCTCAAATCAGGAGTGATATCTCACTAAGTTAGATGGCCTTAAGGCAATGAAGAAATGGATCAGGGGTAAGGATGAAAAGAAAAATATAAATCACACCTGAGAGTTTTGATGAGAAAGAAGCTGACTACACGCAAATAGATTAGAAGTCTATTAGCTTTGTGAAGAAAATGTACAGGCAGGGAACCTACGAGCTTGGACTACAGCAAGCTGTTCACCATAGCAATGAGATTTAAGGCAAGGTTATCCGTAAGAGGTGGGCTTTGAAGGTCATGCAATCTCCAGGGAGAGCATGTTCCCCCTCCTTAAATTGGGAGTAGCTAAAATGGTAAGGATGAAGAAACTCTTAAATGGTGGACCTGGGTGCCATTAAGAACAACAGACAAGGGAGTGTCTTCTATGAGTCAGGCTCTCCATCCTCACAAAAGGGTTTTCTCCAAACAGGAAGATGCAATATCTTCACATACCAGTGGCTGTCTGTGTACTTATCATTGGATATGTGTCACTTTCATGTCACAGTAACATTGAAGAATTACTAAGCTAAACCAGCATAAAGAGAGAACTGTCCCCGTTGCCACCCATCCTTCAGCCCCATATGCTTCCAGAATGTTGAGTCTAGATGTGGTCCTAATAATTGTGTGAGAACACCTTGCTGATGCCTGCTGACTCCCTCAATGTGCTCATGCAGTATGGCCTCCCATCTTTCCCCTCCAATTGACCCAACACCAATTGTCCTTGCACAAGAAACATTTCTCTAACCCACTAAGATTTCCAAGTTGACCTGACCAGGTCGACGCTGGCTCTGTGAACTCTCAAATGGCTTTTCAGTTTATTTATTTTCTGTTTCACCAGGAATTGGCTTTTCTCAATTGCAACACAAACTTCTTTCCTCCTTATTAGTTGTAAAAATTAAAATTTTCTCTTAGTAAAATGTCTGACACCTCAGTATATCACAAATACATAACAGCTTTCTTTTTATTTGACCAGAGAGGCAAGTTCAAACCCCCATCTGTGTCAACAATAGAATGCCAGTCACCTCTGTACAAACGACATTGCAGTCTTCTGTTAACTGATTACTGAAGAGAATATGATGCCATCGATGAATTGTGATGAGAGAAGTGTGAACTCAGGACTGAATGAACAACAAAAGCAGTGGGAAGAAAAGCATGTATATTTGCACAGTTGCCCCCAAGAACATTAATCACAAACAATACATAGCCATGTAGATAGAAAGAAGTGTTTAATAGCTTTTAAGATACAAATTATTGTTTAGAAAACTTCATATTTAGAGATGACATTAGAATGTCAAACACTGCAGAAGGTCCATGGTTTCAGCAAGTCTGTACAAGAAAACACTAATGTGTAGAATATGGACCTGAAGATAGATTTACTTGGGAAATTGTTTTGTAAACCACATAGTGTTAGTCTTGGTCAAGGAAGAGTAGATTACATTAAGACTTGTAAGGAGGGCTCATTATAAAGATTCAGTTAGTAAAAGAGATGAGATTTTTCCATAAATCCAAAAAAATCATAAGCCACAATATCAAAATCTCATGAATTTGGAATGAAAAGATCATTTGGAGTCTATGTCTGACTCTGAAGACCTCCAGAATATGAATTCAAATATCTTCCTTTTCTTTCTAAACCACAGCTATTTCAGCCATTTTTACCTTTTTTGATGTTAAACATAACTGATTATTTTTGTATTTCTTTGCTTAAAAAATCCATTATTCATAGACTATGGATTCCTTCTCCATAGTCCTGCATGGGCGGCTACATACCTAGCTGTCATATCCATGTTTCAAGGACCATAATAGATAAGACAGATAGATAAGAGAAGGAGCAAAGAGATTCCAAACCATTATTGGAAGACTGTTTCCTGAATGTTGTTATATAGTGCTTCTCTTCATGTTTCCTTGGTTGGAACTTATTAATAGGATCTTATTATTTTATTAATGAGAGACTGGGAAATTTAACATTCAACAGAAAATAAGTACTTTATTAGTAGGAAGAGCAGAGTAGAGCCTGAGAAAAGAGAATGGAGATAGACTCTAAAGAGAGTGTCAGCAGTCCTCAGTATTTGTTTCTGTAACAAGTGCACAGTACTTGTGAGTTCACAGGCAATGATGCAAAGTGCTTGAAGAGAATTCACGGTTGTCCTATAAGCCTGGACAGTGTGGTTCAAGTGCAAAAACAGAAACACATGTGAGGAATTGTAGCATGCCTTTGACATGCCTTTGCTGGGAAGGAATGAAGGCTTCATCTGCAGGGGCTGCTGACACAGTCAATACTCCCACCTGAGGAAAATAACCTGAAAACCACAGGTGACTGTAAAATATACTCAAACAACTACAAAGTGATCAGTTTCGAGTATTCATTAGCTTGCACTTTTAGCATAGTTTATCAGCTTCCACAATTTACTTTCCAACAGTGGCTATGTCTAACAACTAGCTGGCAAATTTCCTGTTGATACAACAATCCTTTCTTAGAAACTAAAGCAATCCAGTTTCAGCCCAGGACTGGGTACCCCCTGCCTGGAGATGGAAAAAAAGAAAAGAAAAAGAAAAAAAGAAACTGGCAACAGAGGAGTTCCACAAGAAACCAGCCAGGGCTTACTTGCACACTGGGGGTTGCAGTGGCATGAGCATCTGCTTCATTCCCTGTAACTCTGGCCCAGACTGCAACTTCGGCAATACAGGGCTCTTTCTTCTAAGGGATCAGTTCTATGGTTAGAGACAGGAAACACCACACGCTATGGTTTTAAATACTGCTTACCAGCCTTCCTGCTTCAGATAATCTGATCAAGAAAATCCCTCACAGGAGTGCCCAGAAGCTTGTGTTTTAGTTGATTCCAGATCCAATCAAGTTGACAACCAAGATTAGCCATCACAGCGCCTCTACAGTTTGCTATGCTCTAGGGCTCATACTAGAATTTAAATATAACTCTTGTGGGATGGGTTAGCCCAAGGCTGAGCATGTTCTCATATCAACTTCCTTCTGATTCAGAAAATGAATGTCTTTCAGACTGGTTGAGGCCAACAGACAGACACTTGGCCATCTTAGGCATCCAGAAAAAAAAAAAAAAAAAAAAGAAAAAGAAAAAGAAAAAGATTGTGGTGGGAGAGAACCAGCTTTTTTTGGTAAGTTGAAAAGCAGATAGGAATTTTCATGAACTGTAGAAGCGGAGTTCTCTTCCTCTTTGCAGCTTTGCCATCTGCTGGGGGAGAGGTGGACTGAATGTGGTGGCAAACTTTTATGATAGTCTCTAATAAGGCTCTTTCCTGGTATTTACATGTGTGTGTGTGTGTGTGTGTGTGTGTGTGTGTGTGTGTGTGTGTAGGTACCACTTACATTGTGCTAGGATAATATGTGACCAGCAGAATATGGCAGAAGTGATAACAAGTCAATTACGAGGCTAGGTCACAAAAACAGCCTGACATCTGCCAGAATCTCTCTCTTAAATTACATGTTTGGAAGAAGAAGGGGTAGTTGCCTTGCTATGATCCAACCAAAGGAGGGGACCATGTGATAGAGAACAAAGGTCAAAAGTCATGTGAGTGACCTTTCTGGGGGAGGATCCTCTGCCCTACAGATGACTGTAGCCCTAACTGACATCTTGACAGCAAGCTCATGATGGACTGTGAGCCAGAGCTCTGCAACAAGCCCTTGACCCTCAGACTCTGCATGAGATAATCAGGATTTGTTGTTGCCAAGTGTGGAGCAATTTGTTATGCAGCAATAAATAACTTATACACAGTCTTAGGTTGTCTTTCTGTATGTTCTCATATAACTCATTCTAGATTGCAATCACTTATTCACTGGTCTGCCTCCGCCATTGAATCACTTGTATTTTGAGGAAAGAAAACCAAACTGATGATTACATCCTCAGTACCAAGGGAAGGGCTTGGTACATGGGACAAACTCACTCAGTGTCCCTAAATAAATAAATAAGGTGGGACGGAATAAAGGCATGACATCAGGCAGGCTGATGGGAACTTCCAGCTGAGGATGAGCCTGTGCAGTTAAAATTGAGCTAGTCTCTCCTAGGATGACAGGGTCAACATGAAGTTTCTTTCTTCTGCTGCTGTGACACGCCTTTCTGCTGCATTCCCCCATCCCCACCCCGCCCCGCCCCCTGTTTCTCCAACTTGGCTGAAAGTAGAAGGAAGAGCTGCTTCAATTCCCCAGCCACAAGATGCTCAAGCCATGGGGGAATACTCCCTGAGAAGATTGCTGAGATGGGAGATGGAAAATTAGAGTAGACAGACACAGGGACAAAGGAGCACTGGGGCTAAGGATGGGGGGTATTTTTTTATTTTCATTTTTTTAAATTTAAGAACTTAAAAACAGTTTGGTTAGAGGGGGCTAAAAGTTCAGCTGCTGCTCTAAGTGGTGTGGTGTCTGGTTACAAATGTTCTGGGACAGACATCTCCCCATCAGGCCTCAGCGTGCCCTCCTTTCGAGCCATACTGCATGATCTCCAGGCCTGCAGGAGCCATCTCTAACTGGAAGAAGAGAAACCCAGGCTTTCAAAGAACCATGCACATCCTATCTGTAGTCCATCCTGTGCTCTGCACACTCATCATCTTTTGAAAAAGTCTGAATGGGTCTTAGGGAGAACAAAAGGTTTTAAAATAATCTACAGGAAAAGAGTCCAATTGTGGGTATAATCGTGGGGGAACACTTGGACAGGTGACATCTCCCCATGAGTTAAGGAACCCATACAGTGGTGGGCACACTGTCGGGAAATACTTATGACCGCATGTTTTTCTGTAAACCTGGGAGTAAGGACTAGGGAAAGATGTCCTGACTTGTTTTTTTGGTTTTTTTTTTTGTTTGTTTGTTTTTGTTTTTTGTTTTTTGTCTCATCACAAAACTTTTAGTAGGAAATACATACTACTCCTTTAGTGTGGGAAACAGGGCACGTGAAACAGAGGTGTGGGTTCAAATCCTTCATCGGTTGCTTCTAATTATTTAACCATAGACAATTCAGCTTTTGTGAGTCTCAGGTTATTTTTTTAATCTATAAAGTGAGGGGTATTTTACCACCCCTCCCCTGTGCCCCAGCACTCCCTGTAAACACACCAGCTGAATCTGTCTGGGATTCTTGAGGCCAAAGGAAATTTAAAAACTATGTAAGCAGAATTTGGGGATGTTTGATTAAATTCAGGATTGATGAATACAAGGAGTGACTTAGAGGCTTCCAGCTATCTTGGGATGTTTTGTTGCTATTTCTGCAGGTAACTTAGTGTCATTCCAGGACACATGCATAGACCCAACAAAGCCACACAGGGAATTTTCACTGACCATGACAAACTCAACTTTTATTTCTACATTTGCAGAAGAATATTTATTAAAATTCAGCATCTGATAGGAAAAAAAAGACCATTAAAAATAAATTGTTGCAAACAATTTGCCGAAAGTTAATAGGTTTTCAGGCATTCCATTTGTCTCAGAGGTTTGAATTTCAGTAAGTAATTCTTGCCTTTATAAAATTACCAGTGTTCACTTACATCGACTTGGTCCTTACTGTTTCATTAGTGAAAATATATCTAGGGTGCATTTCCATAGACTCTTACAGAAGTCTAGTGAGACTTGAGACCTACCCCTTGCCAAGTTTTCATAGTGCATACTAATAACTCTAAAAAAGGAAGATATATAGAAACAAAGTGGTGGCCAAAGGGCCAAAAGCTTAGGTTTTTGTTTGTTTGGTTGGATTTTTTTGTTGTTTTCCTCAGTAATGAGGATTGAATACAAAGGCTCTGCTGTGCGGAGCTAGATCTCTACCACATCTGTGGTGGTTTGAAAGAAAAGGGCTCTCAAAGGGAGTGGCACTATTAAGAGGTGTGGCCTTGTTGGAGGAAGTATGTCACTGTGGGGGAGGGTTTTGAGATCTCTTTTGCTCAAGCTTCCCTCAGTGTGACTTTTAGTCAACTTCCTGTTGCCTGCAAGATGTAAGACTCTCTGCTCCACTACATCTGCCTGTCTGCTGTCATGCTCCCTGCCATGATGATAATGGACTAAACCTCTGAAACTGTAAGCAAGCCCCCTCAGTTAAATGTTTTCTTTATAAGAGTTGCCATGCTCATGGTGTTTCTTCCCAGCAATAGAAACCCAAACTAAGACACCACCTCACTCTTTTTCTTTTAACATTTCATCTTGAAACAGTTCTAGACTGTTTGGCCTCACTTTGCAGCCCAGGAAGGCAATCAGCTTGTGATTTCTTGCCGCCTACCCTTCTCAAGTAGTAGGGACCATAGGTTTGGACCACAAGACTGGCTCTTTCCCCCATTTTACTTTTTGTCGTTGTTGTTTTCATACTTATACCCCTGGAAAATTCACTTTTTAGTTTGTGGCCTTGAGAAAATGGCCTTCCTTCTTAATGCCTTGCTCGGTTCATCCGTGAAATGGAATTAGTAACTTTGTCCACAGGACGGGATGGCTAGAAAACTAAATGATTACTTTATACATACTAATACACACTTCCAAGTGTGACTGGTATACAGTAAATTAATGATAATTGCTATTATAATAACTCTTAAAGGAAAATAGCTTTTATGTAAATGTAATTTACTTAAAACATGACCCCAAGTATTTAAAAGTATGTACCTCTGAGCCTGATAACCAGAATGAATGCTTCTCCAAAAGCTACAGGCACTACTGTCTTAGTCAATGTTCTATTGCTGGGAAGAGACACCATGGCCACAGCAACTCTTAGAAAGGAAAGTACTTCACTGGTGTTTGCTTACAGTTAGAGGGTTAGTCCATTATCAGCATGGTAGCAAGCATGATGGCACACAGACAGACATAGTGCTAGAGAAGCAGAACACTGGACTGTTGAGGAAATTCGATCTAACAGCCAATCATATTGAAGCGGCTCTGCCTAATGGACGTGATCTTCTCTGGGGGTATGTGACCCAAAGACCCTGAATATAAGGCCAGGCGGGGCGGGGGGGGGGATGCTCTCTCGGAAGGTGGACAAACTGGCAGTGAGCCACTTACCGCTTGGTTGAAGTACCCCACACTTTTGGGAACCAGGAGGCCGCAGCGGCAGGAACAGAGGCAGTGTAACTGCTGGACTGGTGTAGCAGCTTGCTTCTGTCTTGTGAGTGTGGTGCACTGATTTGCCTTTTAATTAATAGTAATTCGACCCATTGGCATCCCCCTTCTTTACTGGACTCAGTTTGGGCTTTTTGAAAAAAGGAAGCGTGCCCCCAGCGACACACTTCCTCCAACAAGGCCACACCCTGATGACCAAGGGTTCAAATCTATGAGCCTAGGGGGGCCATTCTTGTTCAAACCACCACACTCCCCACATATAGAACCAAGTAAGTCAAACCAAATGGCTTAGTTTTCTTTTGGTGTCTGTGGTGGTTTGGGTGAAAAATGTCCCCTGTAGGGTCAGATGTTTGAATACTTAGTTTCCAGTTAATGGCACTGTTTGAGTTTGTTTAGGAGGTATTGCTGAAGGAAATATGTCACCGGCAGGCTGCTTTGAGGTTTAAACCCATGCACTGTTCGCAATTCATTCTCTGTTTTGTGCTTGCAGCTCAAGATGTGAGCCCTCACCTCTCAACCGTTCTGCCTGCTGCCACAATTCCCAGTCAGTATGGTGTTTTATAACAATAGAAAAGTAACTAAGGCAGAAATTGGCACCAAGGAATGAATACCAGGTACACAGCTATGGCTGTGACAGACCTGTGTTTGAGGTGAATATGGAAGACATTGAGATTTTGGACTGGACAAATGATTAAATGATATAGGCAGGGATTAATGATTCACCCTAATAGAAGCTTAGAAGACATTAGTGCTGAAATCCACATGAACTGTGGAAGACCAGATCAATAGGTTTCAGGATGTGGGGGGTTGAGGGGGAGCTAAAAGCAACTGGGTTAGGGGATATTCCTGTGATATTTTGGCACAGAATCTAGCTGCCTTCTGCCCTTGTCCTAAGAACTTGCCTGAGGCTAAAGTAAAAAGTAAATTTTTTGGGGGGGGGGAGAGGAAATTTCAAGGCACCATCATAATGAATCTATGTTGTTGGTATTATTACTATTACATGATTCTACAGTGAAAAAGATGAAGTGAAGGCACAAAGAAATACAGTTTGAAGAGGAAAGATATATCTGGAGTTTTCATGTTTCATTGGAGGTTAGTGCTGAAGCAGACAATGAGATAAAGAGAGACCTGACCCACAGCCAGGTGACATGTGGCAGGGAACCCCTGAAGGACTGTGGCATAAAGCTGTGACAGTGAAGCCTGAGTTGCATTGGAGAACCCAAGATTTTTAAGATTCCATGGGATATCTGCCAGAGAGAGCTGTAGACAGAGAGTGGGACCAGCCCAAGAGAAAACAGTATGTTCCAGATAGTAAAGTTGAAGTGCAAAGCCTTCTGAGCCGTGTGGCATCAGACATGGAGCTACAGGATTTGGCATTTGTCCTGCTGGGTTTCAGTCTTGCTTTAGTTCAGTATTTCCTCACTATGGCCCCATTCTTCCCTTTGGAATGGTACTATACATTCTGTGCCATTGTATGTAGGAAAAATGTTTGTTCTTACAGGGAGTTACAGGTAAGAGATTTTGTCAAGTTTCAGAAGAGAATTTAGACTTATTCAGACTTTTAAATAGTGTTGATTCTGAAAGACCTTGAATAGATGCACTTTGTTTTATGATATAGTCATGAACCTATGAGGGCCACGGAGTGGAATGTGGTGGTTTGAATGAGACTGTCTCCCATAGGCTCAGATGTTTGAATACTTGGTCCCCAGTTGGTGGCAATGTTTAGGTAAGTTTAGGAGGTGTGACCTTACTGGAGAAAGTATGTCACTGGGGCAGGCTTTGAGGTTTTAAAAATCACGTACTATTTCAGTTGGTTCCCTCTGCTTCATGCTTGTGGTTTGAGATATGAACTCTGAGCTTCCAGCTTCCAGCCTCAGCCTCCATGCCTGCCACCTGCTGCCTTGCCATCCCTTCCACTATGGACCTCAACTATCTTGAAACATAAGCTCAAATAAATTCTTTCTTCTACACATTGCCTTGATCATGGTGCTTTATCACAGCAATAGAAAAATGAACAATACGGTAGGTAGTAATTTGTAACTTAAAACAATAGCACACATTAATTATCTTGCATTTTCCCTTGGGTTGGGAATACAAATAGCTTCAGTGTATCCTTTAGATCCACCAAAGTGACAATGAAGAGCTCTAATGGTTAGGCCTGTTGAAAAGAATCTGCTTCAGAATTTATAGGGATGTTAAGAGGTTTCACTTGAAGTTGGACAGGGGCCCCCTGCTGGCTATTGACAAGAAAGGGTCTTTAGCTCCTGGAACCCGCTATGGTCCTTTGCAGTGTGGAGTCTCCCAACACAGTTATTTCCTTTATCAGACCATCGGGGAGAATCTGTATGGTAGCTTTTCCTAGCAAATCAGTTTTATATAAAAGACTAGCATATGCCATATGACTTACATGTTAGAACCAGGCGAATGACATTCTTTCATCTTGATTATATTTTGCTGATTATAGTCAAGTCGCAAGTCCCACCTACACTCAAAAGGCGGTGATCACAAGAGTGTGAAGGATGGGGGAGGGGCACCTCAAACACTATCCATTGATGTCATCAAGAGGAAAGGGACTGCTCACTTTCAATTCTAATTGCACAACTTAGCCTCTGTTTAGCCCCAAAGGCAGGGCAGGTTTTATAGTCTGTTAACTAGAGGTACAAATCACAGGCAAAATGGAATGAACCAGGCTGAAAGAAGGTGAAAGGGAGAAAGGCGTGTTCTATTTGAACCGTGGCAAGGGTGATACCAGTGTCCAAAAGTAGCTCTTTAAATTCCCAGGGGCCTACCAGTATGCTCTGGGGAAAGTGCTCTGAGGAGACAAGACCCATAGCAGGCCTAATTCAGCCATTCTTCGACCTACTAGTTTGGAAAGTGGCCCCTGCCATGAGTAAAGTTGCCTACCCCATAGACCAGTAGGGAAGTCACTCCAACCTCTCTTCAAATGATACAGGTTCATTAGGAGCACACCAATCAAGGGTTCTCCTCTCTAAAAGGCACACAGAGGGAACAAGCTTACATTTCAGAAAGAAAGGATTTTTGTGGACCTCAGTATAGTAACCCAGAGCCATTACAGACCTTGAAATGAACCCAACACACTTGCCCCTGAGTTGTTTTTGAGCAGGGTACAAAACTACCTAGCGATTGGTCTAAACTTGGAAAAGCATCTTGCAAGTCCAACACATGGATCCCCCTTAAAAAGAACTATTTGCTGGTCATGTTGACATATGCTTGCAACCCCAGAGCTTTGGAGGCTGAGGCAAAATGATCATGAATTTGAGAACAGCCTGGGTTAGATACAGAGACCCTATCTCAAAAAAACAAAAACAAATGCAATGACCTCCACTTTTATTAAATACACTGAACTTTGTTGCTATTGATAACCAGACTGATTGAAGTAGTTATCAAACTGATTCCTGGGTCTTCCTGTCAGTAGAATACCTAGGAATTGAAGTATTTTAAATTGGGGTTCAGGTGTAGATGGTAGTTTGTTGTTGTTGTTTTTAAACAAGCACCCCCAGGAAGTATTTATGGCCCCGCTCTAATCTCTAAATATTGGCAAGCAACCACACTACATGTCCATGGACACATATACTGCCTATGGCCGTGCTGGCTCCCCAGGGAAATTATGTAATAGGCTGCTGGCACATGCTGCTGTTCCTAGCACTACAAATGAACCCCGACTCCCATTTCTCTAGGACTCCCGTGTTTTGAGTAAAACCACAACAGACTGTGTGCTGCCTACACCCTGGGGTTACAGAGTCATGGTGGAAGAAGTGTGTGGCTGCTGCAATGCAGCTCAGGTCAGGCCATGCTAGCCACTGCAGGCTTCGTCTGCAGACTGCATTTGAATTTTTGCAGGACCCTATTAGGGTTCCCAGGAGAGCCCAAGAAATCTGAAGAAACTATGGCGCTTACATGATGGACTAATTTCATTTCAATAAAATTCCCGTATTACATTCAATGCGCCTGGCTTTATTAAGTTTTGTCATAAACGCTGGGAACGCTTCCAAATTTAGGCTTGCACAATTATTTTTATTGGTGCGTTAACTAAAAATGGTATATGCATAAGTCAGAGTGTATGTTCGACTTCATCTGGGAAGCCAAAATGAGCTTTGGGTTGATTTCTAGTCATTTTACCCCTGTAAATGAGATACAGGAAATGGGAGCTAGAGTTTCTGATCACAGCGTTGCTAAACCCTCCAACGGTTCCATCCACAGCTCTGCTGTGTATCTAATGAATTTAAATTCCAAATGTCTATCGGAAACCCACAAAATCACTGAACAAAGAGGCTGGCTTACTTTCAGACCCAGAGCCATCCAAACAGTGCAAAAAGCCCAGAGGTTTGTTGTACAAAAGTGGGGCTGGGGAGTTCTTGGCGCTTTGAAAGATTTTAATTGCTATGGAAAAATCCTTTCAAAGATTTCCCCCCTCAACGTGGGCCCCTTGGAAACTTTTCTTAGGGGAACTGTAAAATATTTATACAGCTAGCAACATTGTTTAAAAAAAAAAAAAAGCAAGAAGGGAACTGTACCGAATGAAAAGCAGACTCACTTGGAGAAAGCCCTGCAGATTCAGGGAGCCCCGAGTGTAGGACACTGCTGTTCAGCCCTGAAAGATGTATCAGAACTGCACGAAGCACAGAGTTAGTTCATGGATGTGTTTGGTTCAATGCTCTGTCATCACCATTTTAAAACTCTTTATTTTGAATAAGGACCGCATGTTTTTGCAGGAAGCCGGTGAGGTTTGTGGAGTCAAGTAACTGGTCCTGCTTACAGAATTTCCTCCAGGAAGTTGTTCTGGAACCTAGATATACGATCCCCATCCGGAAACTTGGCACTTTGCTTTTCAAGGCCAATCCGGGCGGCAGTTCTAGAAGCCCTGCTTCCCACCAGGCCTATTGGTCCACACACCTTCTACTCACAAAACTTGGGAGCAGGAGGCTCACAGTCCGCATTCAAATCTGTAGAAAACATGGCCCTGAATTTGTGAATAGGCCCAAAGAGTGGAATTTTGGAATTTAAAAGGACTGTGGTGATCTCATTTTGTAGTGTAAATGCATTCTCAGAGAAGGAGGAAATTTCCCAAGGCAGCTTAATTAGTACTGGTTAAGGTCAGGCCCTAAGGTCCACGTGCCTCTCCCATTCTGCAGCATCTGTTAAGAGGGGCTCACCTGGATAATTACAGTTCCCAGACAGGGCTGGACTCATGCGAACCTCTGCTTCAGTGTGTTCTCAATACTTCAATCAACAATGGCATCATTAAAGAAAGGGCTGAGGAGATAATCGCTGTCTCTACATCAACTTCCCCAATATTTTCATTTCCTCCCACTGCCTTATCTTGCTCTGATGAAGCTACGTGCTAATAAAATTCACAGATGTCAATCGCATGGCCTCTTGGGATTCAACCTACACACTGATGCCGTCAACCCTGTAACCCTGTAGAAAGGAAGAAAGAATCCAAGGCCCAACAACCCACAAAGTGGATAATTAACACCAGAGAAATCCAAATTTGGCTGCATCCTGGTAGCTGAATTACTAAGGGACAAGATGAGACAGAGCCCCAAACTTTCCTACAGGGGAGAATGGCTACCGCACCACCACAATCTTCTCAATCAGAAGGGACCCTCTTGTCTCAAGGCAGATTTAATTGCCATAATTCAATTAACATGCTTTCACTAATTATATAAGCTTGGAGATGACAGTTCAACAGCAGCACCACTGAGAGTAAGCCAATTTCTTTTCATTTTTTTAAAACTTAGTCTTAATTATAAGTGAATTGCATTGATTTCTTTTTCACATCTTGCCTTCAGCTGTTTTGTTGTAGAGTACTATCATATAATTTAAAGACTCTGGTTCTTTGGCACAAAAATTTATTTTGTGAACTAACTGCAGCATTCCTAAATATAAACTCATGGATATATAAATTCCTTTTTTTCCCCTAGGTGACAATTCTTATCATATGTTGTAAGATAAGAATATTCACATCAAGTGAAATGATCATTTATTTCCCAAATTCTGAGGTATAGGTAGAAGATTCAATAAAGATCTGTAGACTAATTATCAATATTGTTATTAGATGAGATGACTTTAGGCATATAAAGAAATGCTAGAGAGAGCTAGCAGCTTCGGTACCTAAATACAAAGAATATACATTTTTTTTTCACAAGAGAAATTGTACAGCCATTCATGTAAGAAGCCATTCAAAGGCTACCTGAGATTTAAGACACCAAACGCATAGTGTATGCCATGAAAATGATAATTGGATTAGTTCTTCCATTGAGGAAGATAAGAAGGATGGGCTCTCAATATGAGTTACCATAATCATACACAAATGAGAGTTGACAAATGCGAATTACCTGCTAGAAACCAGCGGACAGTGGCCTCACTACACTTGGAAACATTTCAACAAAGCAAAGGCTATCCCAGAAGAGTTGGCCCGGTGCTAATTTGCATAATAGAATAGCTCCATTTTGATAAACAACTACGTTCATTCATCAAAAGTATATGTTCTCTACACTACATTATTACCAAAGTTTTAGTAATTCCATGAGTTATGATTTAGCAGAAATTTATACCTAAGTCTGAATTTTTTTATATATTTAAGATTCCAAAGATATCAGAGTAGAATTATAACTGATCTTTTTCCCCTTAAGAGTTCTTTGTCCAGGGCTGGAGAGATGGCTCAGCTGTTAAAGGCTAGGCTCACAACCTAAAATATACGAGTTCTTTGTCCCATTTTCCTGCCTAGCATTTTATTTTATTTAGATTGAATTTTGTCTTATGCATTTGCTATTTCATAAGCCCTGGTAAGAAGAATAAAAAGTACCAAAATGACATCATATCCCACTGATAGTATCAAATGAACAGACTGATATCAGCTTAAGCAACAGGGAAAACACACATCTTCAAAGTCAGATAGCCACCAGCTATGCAAAGCCAACCTTCACCTGTGAGCATGAGGTGAATTCCCACCCATCCTCATTGTTTAACTATGGCCTTGCTTCCTTTACCCCAGATACTAGGCTTCTTGTCTTAGGTTACTTTATCTTTCAGAACAGTGAACATTTAAAATTCACTAGTTATTCCCTATCATTGATGTTTATATATTCCAATAGGCCATAATCTGCCCAAACATCAACATGTTCCAGGTCTGGCACTCACATGCTTTTTGTAAACATCCTTATGCAGTTAGAGAAAGAAACTGAGGTTCCCACCTCATCTTCCAAGGTCTTTGACTTATTGGAAGCTTTTCACTTGCATGACATAAGCCTATGTCTCAAACTCCTGAGATTTAGGAAGACTTCTTAAGGTCTTGGAAGAGACAATATCCTCTCGTTTTCTACCCAAGACATCTGGAGAAAGGATTTTGGTTGGTTCAGACTTGGTCATTTGGCCATTCTCAAAATACAGTACTAAACTGACCCGGACTGAATCAGATGACTATCTCTGAGGCCAAAGGGATATAGAGCATTGTTCTCCTTGATTCACAACTCTATAATCTTGTGTTGTGGAGCAGTAGTAAGCAGGAAGAAGGGTAGGTAGGGTGTTAGGCACAGACAATAATGGTGCCCAAATGCTCAGCCTAGTCTGGAAGAAGTCAGGCTTTTCCAAAGTTCTGGATATTCAGAAGCAATCACCTTAGTATGGATGACTTTTGCTTCATATTGTAAGAGATGTCTGAATTAATGCCAGTTCAAGTTACCCATCTTGACTGAATCTTCTGTTAGGGAAAGGTATGCCCACATGCCAAGTAGCAGTATTTTACAGTTATATTAAGAGTGCTACCAACTGGTTAGCAGGGATACTTGACTTGGAAAATAATAGATGGGAAAGATCTAAGGAGCAGGAATGGCAAGGATTAGAGACAAAGAGTGTTCCCCTTCATTTTAAAGAATGTTTTATCGTGCCTGGACACAAAAGCCCAGAATGTCCAGGGCTCCTTCTGGGGCCCTGCAGCTCCCCACTGCTTTCCTGTGGCTGTGGGATGCTTTCTCATGCCCACACTACACAAGTAAATCAATCCCCATTCCACAGAGATATGTGCAACGGGATGACTTTTTTTATTTTGTGAGTTGTGAGTTATAGTTTTCAACCTGCATGTGGCTGAATGAGATCCCCCCCCCCACGCCCATCCACACACACTTTTTACTCTGTGTCAGGTCAGCCTTCCCTATTTACACAAGGACAGAAGAAAAGTTTGAGGAAGGTAAAAGGGTCACTGGGCCCATTATCCTGGCTGTCTATGGCTCTCTCCTGTCATTTCCTCTCATCCATCATTGTCCTCCCTAGAAACTCATCCATGTCCCTTGAGTTTCAATTATTTTTTTTCCTTAGGTAATGTTCCTTTTTACAGAACCTATTTTAAGATCATTATGTTCTCTGCAAAGTTGTTTAGCCAGAACATTCCTGTTGATCCAGGCTTTCTGTCTACCCAGATTGGTTTCCTTGTTCCCACATGCAGGGAATATTAGCATTCTTTCTTATTGTGGGGAACTGGGCAGTAATCTTACACCATATGTATTTTTATATCGAAAGTCATGAGATCCTTATTTTGCATTCCTTAACTATGAGCCGTCTTCCATTTCCCATCCTTCATAAGGGTAACCCGGGTCGGCATCACCATTAGAGAATTCCCAGAGAAGCTAGGGAGTCTGGTCCTTTGATTTCTTCCATTTGGCAAGGGTGGGGGAGGGCTCTCCGCCTGTTTGTTTGCTTTGAGATAAAGTCTTTTAAGTTCTAGTCATTAACTGCCTAACTCCCAGGTACTTCAAGCTTGCCACCCTGATGTCATGGTAGCTGTAGCTGGAAAGCAAGCCCAGGCTGGGGGAAGTGAAAAAAGGCGGGAAACAGATTGGAAGTAGACACTCTTGTGAAGCTTGCCTGTGCTTACTTAATGAGGAAGGAATGTCGCAATGGATACATTCAGGATTTAAGGACAACAGATCTTCAAGGTCTTCCACTCATGAATTCTGCAGCTCACAGCTTCCAGGGGTTATAAACAAGTGTCCTATGAGCAAATAAGTCTGGGAAACACCGTATCAAAATTCATAGAACACATTAGCATATTAAAGGCTCTGATGGCTTCACATTAAATAAACTGAGTTAACTTTGTTTAACTCAGCATTCCCAAAACCTATTTGAGCTTGAAAAGCTTGCCACAGTTTACCCAGAGGCAACCTGCAGAGCCGCATTCCTCGAACTACTCAATTAGAGGACAAAGAAATACAATTCTATTATCTTAAAAGTGGTATTTCTTTGTAGATATTAAATATAGAATGTAATTTCCTTCTCTAATCATTGTTCGCTGCTGTATCTTATGGACCAGGGCCATGGGGTTCACTGGCCCAGCGGCTGGGAATAGATGAATTCTTGGCTTTTTCAGCAGGACAGGCTTCATAGAGAGGGAAGAGGGTTTTTCTCATTTTGTTTTTAATTCTCTTTTATTGCTGATTGATACATCTGGGCATACATTTTTGGTGGCATGGAGAATTTTACATAAGAGATATATAGGTAAGAAGGGGAACTAGGAGGAAAATGACATTTTTAGTACTGGCAACATTTGTGGATTGATTGTGGAGAGAATGTGGAAAGTGGGAAAGTGAATTGATCAAACTGGATCCAATTACCCCTTCCAAGCTGTTGCCTACAAAAGTGGGATGAATACTAATAAAACATAGAGGAGCCAGAGTAGCTGGTTCCTCCTTAGGAGACCTCTGGTATGGACAGGTAGTGTGGATGTTTGGAATTCAATTTCACAGCTCTTCCCTAGCTTTGAATATGGCTTGGAGGACACTCAACTAGTTCCAATACCTTGAGAGGTCCAAGAAGGGTGGAATCAGCCTTGATGGGCCAATAGACCCCAACAAAGGAGAACAAAGCCAGAGCACAATGTCTGCCACCCATGGCTGTGAGACAGAGTACAAACAGGGTGTTGTATGTGCTCTGTGTCCCACTCACTGTGCCAGTGAGAATCTGTGAATCCTGCTGCCCCTTCCCTGTCCCAACTCAGCACTTCATGTGAATTTGGGGAAAGATAAAAAACAATAGAGACTGAACTACATTTGGAAAGACCAAGCATTAGCCATGTGGCATATTTATATTTGTGGTTTGGACTAAAATTTACCTGGACATTTAATTACTTATTTGCCTATACACCTGAAGAGGGTGGCTCATGAGAATGGAAGAAGAAACAAGAGAAAGGAAGTGTATTTTCTTGTGTATGTGTGTGAGTTTTAGCTTGGAATTTCAGACATTGCTATATTCTGATTGTGGTATTCAGAAGACATGATAAGAGCCCAATTGCAGGACTGCCAACCTGTGACAAAAGCTTGATTTCCCTGTTGTAGTTTCCAGTTTATCAGCAAGGAGTCACTTCACTGCAGAAACCTAGTTTCAATCATTATTTTCCCAAACACAGACAATAGTACCTAGTTTAAAACACTCAATATACATTCAATAATCATTATTTAGATGGATGGATGGATGGATGGATGGATGGATGGATGGATGGATGGATGAAATGTGCTTTGGCCCTGAATCTCAGGACACGCTCTACAGGGAATTCACCTCTGTCTTAATTAAAGGAGAAAATGAAAAGAAGTGAGGTATGCTTAAAGGGTTCATGGCAATCATTCTTCCTTGGTAGTGTCCTCTTTCTTTTCTCTCTTGTTTCCATCGCTACTTAGCCACTTGCTTCCCTCTCTGCCTTTCTCCTGGATAAATACTTTGGAGATAAAGTTGGCCAGCAAAACAAAGGTGTGGTGACTGTTGTGGTATGTGCCTCCACCATGTCACAGGCACTCAAAAGTATCCTGGGTGTGCAGACAGCTCCTGAAGATGCAAGTTCCTCAAGTTGCACAATGATGATGAGTTTCCTTTAGGTCACACTGAGTTGGAGCCAAGTTGAGACTGCAAGAATGGAACAAGTCTCCCTCCTTTCTGTCCCCTTCAAGCAAGAGCCAGAACACCTGATACTTGCTAGTTATCTCTGTAAAGACCACTCTTTTTTGGAATCTTGGTGATCAAAGGAAGATTTCTCTAGGTTCCCAGCTAGGGGTTAAATGGTTGTGCATATGTTTAGCATTCTTGTGGCTTTTCTTTTTATAATCTTTTACTGGATTTTAAGTGCCAGAAGAATTGTTGTTTTTTTTTTCTATTAAGGTAAAGATATTGCCTATTTTGTTCCATCTTTTATCCTATTTGCTTGCCATTGTGCCGAGCATATTATAATGGTAATAATTATAATAATTCTGGGCCATAGAGAAAGCTCAAAGGTAAAGGTGCTTGCTGGGGAAATCTGATTTGATCTCTGGAGCGCACATAAAGGTGGAAAGAGAGAAGTGACTCCAAAGAGTTGTCCTCCAATCTCCATACCCATGTCGTGGTGCATGTGCCAAAACGTACACACTGTTCACACACACAGTAATTAAAAAATGGAAAATACAAATTTTGATAATGACGATAATAGTATTTTCATTCATTCTGTCTTCTATAGAGTTGTTTCACTAGCTCAGGCTGCCCACATACAACCTCTGTAGGATGTATTTATCAGTCCCATTGTATAGGTGTACAAAGGGAGGCAAGAAAAGACCAAGTAACTTGCCTAAGGTCACCCGTAAACTAGCTTGTTGTAGCATGAGTTCTAATAGGTCTTAATAATAAAAGATATAGGGGTAAACGCTGAAAGATTAGAGAGACAAAGGAGCAAGCCACAGCCACACCTTGCCTCGACAACTTCCCAGCCTAAAAGTAAACAAACTCCTATCTCTTCCCACCTCATAGCCCTCTCTCTACCCAGGCATATCACTTCCTGTCTGTCTCTACAGACCTCTAGACTAGTGACTAGCTCTGCCCTCTGATCTTAAGAAAAGCTTTATTTGTTAGAGTACGAACAAGATATCACCACAGCTTGTAGTTTAAATATAGACATCTGACTCCAAGACTTGAATGCTTAGCACCTAGACTGCACTGTGCTATTCTAGATAGCCTGGTAACTGGATTCATTCTGAGAAGCAGACCCAGCAGACTGCACTCCCAGGCCAGGAAGGCACTGGTGTGCGAACCAGGTATGACAGAAAGTCAAGGCTGTAGAGCTGGATGGAAAAGCTCAAGGAGCGCATGGGGCGCGTGTAGTCACTAGTAGAAGTGTGGGATTCCAAAGAGACAGAAGCATAATGTCTCAAAATGTGGAGGTAAAGTTCCTGGAGAAACACTCTAATATAGCTCAAGACCTCTTCTGAAACCCTTCTAGTGCAAAACTGCATTATCCTTCAGCTCAGCCTTGTCTCTTAGTAAGATGTGGAGGTCCAGAATTGACTTTGGTGGGATCGGCAGGACTTCTTACAGCCTCGGCTTGTCTTTAGAACTCTCCAAGAAGAAGAAAGTGGAAACGACCAGGCCCAAGACTGAAGCCAGTTGCAGCTAGGATTTCTGGTCAAAATCCCTCCTGTTTTGGATTTGGGGATACGTGCATTCACGAAATGACAAAGAAGAAAAGAGGACGCAAGCGCTGCGATGATATGGAAATGGTAACAGGAGAAAGCAAGAGGGGCTTCGGAGTCTCTGATTTGTGTGGTGTGATCCATGACATGGCTCCAGCTCGGCAGGATTTATGTGGCTTCATTAATCACACTTGCTTTTGAAATTGAATTTTCTGCCTTGGAGCCTTTGAACATTGACATCCAAACACAATATATTCCTTTAAAATCACCTCTGGATAAAGACAACCTGTAGAGGGAATTCCCCAGCTCGTAGGTGAGGTCTGTTTGGTTTTCAGATCTCGAAGTAGTGTGTGAAAATGGCCCCTCCCTCCCAGAACAAAAAGGAGTTCCTCCTCTATGATTAACGACAAGCAGTGCCATCTAGTGGCAATTTGTGTTTTGTTTATCCTGGATAGTGAGAAAGGGGCCGCCCAGCCCAGCTTTCTCAGGACTGGGAAAAACCATTATCTTTCCGGATGCAGTTAAATGGCAGAGACATTGTCACAGAACTGCTGCCAATCAAAGTGGCTGAGTCTGAGGCAGGCCTTTTGTTGATGGGTTGTCGGCTGCTGAGTGCTGTGAAGTCCACACAAACCACACAGAACAGTTTCCAGGGAGGGAGAGGAAAGCAAGGGAGCAGTCTTGTCAACTGCGAATCATCTTATCTAACTATAAAATTATCTCTGGTTTGCTGATAAACAAACCATAAACAGGTCAAGTTCAAAGCCAAGCCGTGGAAGTGGCATAGGTGGGGTTAATCCAGGTCTCTTTACACTTTCTTTCTGATTCTGCTTTTGTCGAATTGCCTTTCCTGGCGGCCAATTTTTTGTTTTGTTTTGTTTTGTTTTGTTTTTTGTTTTTCGAGACAGGGTTTCTCTGTGTAGCTTTGGAGCCTATCCTGGCACTCTCTCTGGAGACCAGGCTGGCCTCGAACTCACAGAGATCCGCCTGCCTCTGCCTCACGAGTGCTGGGATTAAGGGCGTGTGCCACCAACGCCCGGCTTGACGGCCAACGTTTCTAAGTCCTTCCATACTGTCAGCCATTGAGTAATATCCCCGAAGAGGTGGGGCTCTGTTAGAATTTTCTAGATCACAGTTCCTGTGGCAGAGGTGCAGAAGGACAAATGGCCTACACTTTATATTATCTTATCGCACCTTTTCCTTGAGTTTGAAGCACAACAATTGGATACATGCTAGATTTTTGCAAAGCCACCACCAGCTGCCTCTCCTGCAGCAACTTTGCCCTGGGCCTCAGGGCAACCTCAGGACACCTGTGCTACAACCTCCTTGCCTCAGTACTGCACCTTAAAAGTGAATTCTAGCTTGTCAGATCCTGTTTGAATAAATCATTTTTTATGGATTGCTGAGTTTTAATTGAGCAAAAATAAGTTAAAATATATTCTTCATAACTGGAGAATAGAGAATGACTTTAAAGTAAGAAACTACTTGGGATTGCTCAACATGCGACTTGGTTAGAAAAATAAATGTTGATTTCCTTTGTTTCTGAAAGTTATCTGAAATAGAAGCATATACATATATATATATATATATATACATATATGATATAAACCTTATTCAACTCATTAACCATCAGGATCAATGAAATAGCTCAGCTCCACTGACTACAGAAAGCAAGAGAGAGCATTCGGCTGCAGCTGGTAGTGATGAAGTAAGTGTATGTAGTCCTGATCTTTAATCAGGGACTCAACTACAGTTACCTAGGTAAATTATTGTGTTGTTTGAACAGACTCTAATAGGCCACCCAGACAGACCAATATGAGGGACATAAAGTTTTAGGTTACATAGCAAATTAAGATATACTTTTAATTTGACCACAACTACAGCCCAAAGGCACCGAAATTAAAGACTGCAGAATGCTCAGCCCTTGAGTTAACATATATCCCACAGCCCCTCCTCCCAAGGATCAGGGATTATTGAGGAAGAGGGGGCGGAAAGAGTGTAAGAGTCCAAGTGAGTGATGACTTCAAGGAAAAGTGTCTTCTAGACACATTAGGACAGTGGCACACATGAATTCACTGAGGCTGTGACAGCACACACAACACCTCAGACACACCAAATCCCATCATGGGGAGGGGAGCTGGTATGAAGTCCCACCCAACCATAGAGCGATTGACAAGCGAAAGCTACTAGGAAAGGGAGAGGCAGCTTTCTCTAAGAGTCGACCACACTGTTCCAGTAGAAGGCCACATATACAAGAATAACTTGATTGGTTTACACACATACACACACACACACACACACACATAGTTGTGTAGATGAAGGAAGAAGGTAGAAAGGTAGGTCTGGGAAGAGTTGATGGTGGTAAATATGATGAAAGAAATAACAAAAAGTTTTTTTAAAAGTCAGATTAATATCAATCAAACAAATATCCTCTGGCTACTGTAGTTGACTTCCTGGAAAATAATAAAAGAATGTCAATACTTAATTAAAAACTATAGCCTTTTTTCCTTCCTTTCCATTTTTATTAATTTAAAATGTATTATTATTGCCATTGTTGTTGTTTTTGTTGTTCTTGTTGTCATTTTGTTTCTTTGAAGACAGGGTTTCTCTGTGTAGCTCTGGCTGTCCTGGAACTCACTTTGTAGACCAGACTGTCCTCAAACCAACAGAGATCTGTTTGCCTCTGCCTCTGCTTCCCACCACTGCCTGGAAAAACTATAGCATTCAAAGCTGCTGCTGCTACTGCTGCTGCCTAACCACAAACAGGATCAAGTAAAAATTCATTTTCCCCGAAATCACCTGTAGCCGACATTTTAGAACTGTAGTTTTTGAAACATTACATCACAGTTACCTGTTTCACTAGCAAACACTGGCTTTTTAAAATAAAACACAGACTGTTGCCGAAAAGTAAAATACAGAGTATGAAAATACAGAGATAATAATGGTGTCTTTTTTTATAATTTGTAAAATGCTTTTATAAAAATTAAAGCAGGTAGTGTCTCCATGTTAATGTCATTAAAAACGAGAATTCATTTCCTCTCAGAATTTGGGTTTTGGCATTTCTGAAAACAAATTAGACATTCCTTTTTTCTTTTTTTCTTTTTTTTTTTTTTTTTAAGAGTGAACACTTGACACCTTTTCACAACAGCAAGAAGGAACTCTAATGTTAACAAGCTGTTGATGAAAGCAACCATTGATTTTCATGGTGTTCAGTCATGGAAACCACATGAAGAGGCAAAAGTTGAGTACGCAGGCAGTCACCCTGGGGATCCCGACTTGGGCTTTCCTTGGTTTGTAGTCTACTGTATCTATTTTTTAAATTTCTGAAATCTGTGATGCAAAGCCTTTTTCTTAGCAGAAGCTCACTCTAGGGGTTCTACCACAAGGTGGCCATACAGTACAAGAGGGCACGAAATTATCATGGAAGGACAGGGTGGATGTTACTGTTGTAGACCTACTAGTCCCAGCATTGCCTTTCCATATGTGCTAAGTGGTTTTTATTTGTGGTTATATTATTCTTTTAATTCTCACAGTCATCTACCACTCTTTTCATGTGAGGGTGTAGACAACTTGGCTCACTTAGGCAGATTGCACTGGCAGAGAGCCAATCATCAGTGCAAGAAGGCCCCCTTCTGGTGAAGGCAGAGAAGAGGGATTTTGAAATGCTGTCTCTTTAGGCATATGCTCCAACTGTGTGTTTAGGCTCAAAGTCAGACCCGGGCTAATTATATTCTTACTATTCCCCCACTGTTTTCATTCACCACAAGACAATTGTGGTAGTTTGAATGAGATATCCCCCATATTCTCCAGCATTTAAAGACCCAGTACCCAGTTGGTGGCCTGTTTGGTTAGGTTCAGGAAGAATAATGCCACTGGGGATGAGCTTTGAGGTTTCAAAAATCAGGTGTCATTCCCAGTTGGCTTTCCTTGTTTCCTTCTTTTGGTTCAAATGGTTCCTCCTAGTTATTTTTGCCACCATTGCTGCCATGCTTCCCTGCCATGACTGTGATGGACTCTAATCCTCTGGAACCATAGGCCCCAAAATTTCTTTGTTCAGTAAGTTGCCTTGATCATGGTTTTTATCACAGCAGTATAAAAGGAACCAATACAGCAGAAAAGACGCTAGTGGTGTGGGAGGCATGTTGATGGAAGTTTCTGTTCTGCCCGGTCCTGTAGCCGTTCAGTCTCAAATAAACACACAGAGCCTTATATTAATTATAAACTGTTGGCCTATTGCTCAGGCTTCATATTGGCTAGCTCTCTTAATTATTAACCCATTTCTATTAATCTGTATATTTCCTTGTGGTCTTGACTTTCCGGTGATGCCAAAATCTCTTGCTTCCTTGGCAGCTACATGGTGTCTCTCTGACTCTGCCTACTATCTTTCTCTATCCCTGTTTGGATTTCCTGCTTGGCTAAATTCTGCCTGTCCATTGGTTGAAACAGCTTTTTTCATCAACTGGTAAAAGAAACATGTATTCACAGCATACAGAAGGACATCCCCAATCAGAGACAAACTCACAGGCTTGTGGAAATAGCCATTAATGCTCTCCACAGAGCAGGTAGAGAAGGTAGCAGCTCCAAGACTGTCAGTTCTCTCTCCTTCTGAGACTGGCCTCTTGACATGATAAAAGCTCTCTTTTGTGTTATATGACTGTTCACATGACATAGCTGGTAGAATCTAAGGATAAGCTTATGTCATTCGTCCCAGGATTTTGGAAAAGAAACTGAGGAGATCCCCATTGTAGGCAATGCTTAAGATATAAAAGGCAAGGCCCACCACATTGCCAGCTACATAGAGGTGACTTTCAGAGAAACACAGTAACACTCAGGAAGAAATATGAGATGGAGACAGCAGGCTCTGGTTCTCTTCTGCATCCTGGCCCCTGTTAGTGCCTGAGGCTTCCTAAAGCCAAGCCTCTGCCATGCCTCTCTTGCGAACAGATTGAGTTTCTGTCACTTGTAACTACTGAATTCTGATGAACACAAGACCCTTCCTCCAATGGGCAGTTCATCACACTTTCAGTCACTTACCGAAATACACAGAACTCTGGATGGGCTGCTCCTGTTTTTACTGAAGAACTGCAGTTTGCTATCATCTCGAAGTTGAATTAATCCTGGCAGGCACAGAAGACTGCACACCTGAGGCAAAGATTAGGCCAGGGCCTTTGGAGAAGTGGGCAAAAGTGTGGGAATAGAAGGAATAGAGCCAGCAGGAAGAAGATGTGAGAAATGGTCTTGAAAAGAGTCTTGTAGGGGACAATAAACACATTTTCCTGTTTTCATAACATAGTGCTCCAAGCTCAGTGTTTTTAGGTTCATAATCAAACAGTGACTGCCAGCTTTGAAAAGAGAGAAATGGTATTTATTATAGTTCTTCTGGAATACTATTTTCGAGAACTCACTGGCTCTGAAAGAACTTGATCAACCCTGTATATTTTTATTTGAAATTTGTCTTTTAGTATTCTACAAACTGTATACTCTATTGCTAAGTCATGGAAGAGACAGGCAACAGGGCATTAGTATAGAGTCTTCTAGTGGTCCCTTATTTAAAGCATGATTGTTACAATTGGAAAGCAGTAAAACCTCATTATAACACACTTATGGTTGACATTTTCAGGCTGGATTGTTCGTGTTTTTAAGTCCCAGAGAAAAGCCCATTAAAACCGTGTCACCCACATTAATTCAACATTTAGCCACTTACAATACAAACCCCAGTCTTTTGGAAAATGTCATTAAAAAAGTTTTGCCATATATGGACATTATTTATGGCTTGTGCCCTATTGTCTACATATAATATGCCCTTTATCAGACCCAAATGCCCACTTCAGAGATTTTCATTCTGAACAACAACTGGCTCCTTACATTGTCCAATGATGCAGGAAAGTTAAATTACAGCCAGTTCATATCATAGAAACAAAATGTTTCCTGCAATTACTGATAAGGGACAGTTCATTTTCTCTCTGTCATCCTGAAAAAAAAAAAAAAAAAAAAAACCCTCCGAACAACAATTCATGCCTGGTTAAACAGGATTTCCACATCTCCTGCTGACATCTTTCCAAATAATTCAGGGCTGTTATTACTGTATAGCCCTGGCAAGGCTCAAAAGCAAGCAGACTTGACGAGTCTGCTCAAAGCACAGCTTAAGTAGTTGTAATTAATAATAATTACATGCCCACTACACTCCAGTTTTATCATATTATCCGTCAATGCAAATAAAAAAAAATCCCCATACAACACACTTGCAGCAAGATTGGGTACATTAATAAAGTGACTCCATGGATTTCATCTTCATAAAGTTTAAAGTATTTGTGCTGGTTCCTGTTTTTATTGACTCTCATTATTCTCTTCTGCTTGCAAAATGTGGCCTGGGTGCCATACATCATGTGGCCACATTTTTTTTTTTCCTCTTCCAAAAGCCTCCTCATTCCTGCCGTGACTCGGATTCGAACCGAGGTTGCTGCGGCCACAACACAGAGTACTAACCACTATACGATCACGGCGAGCTACTGACAGGCTGAACACTAAGCTTCCCTTAAAAGCCACTGCAATATTAAAATTTGTGCAAACACTGCCATCTATTGCCTAAGTGTGTACATTTCTTGATTGTGCCGAAGATGAGCTGTGTTTCTGTTCCTGTATTGAGAGGCCAAGCACCAAAGCCAGCATGGAAGCAGCTCCACCTTCTGCACTGACTGGGAGAGTTGTCCTAGGAGAGGGGAGACTGGATTCCCTGTCTAAGGAATGGTAATCAAGGTAACAAAGCAGATAGAAATGGGCAGGCTGATACATGGTTTCTGCTGCTTATCCCACAAATGCTACACGGCCCTCTGCACCAAGCACCTACTATGTTGCACTGAATGACACAAAGTTGAGTCTCTTTGGTTTTTTTTCTGCTGTTTGTCTTACTTCCACATGCTTAGGTAGCACTACCATAAAAAATATAGGAGACAGAATGCCCTGAAATTCAGAGGATCTGAGAGGCTAGTTTTTCCTAGCAGAGAAAGAGAATCCATTCCAAATGAGGAAAGGTTCCCTCCAAACCTACTTATCGGAAAGCTACTCTTCCCCCAATTCACAGGTTGAATTGGGTACATTTGGGTACATTTCCAGGGTAGATTTATTATACATTCTCTTGTAAAAAAAAAAAATCTCACAAGGTATTTGAAGGGCTGAGAACCTTACAACAAAGCCTACAAAAGAGTCTGTTGCTATAGAATGGGTCATTATTGGGCCATCTCTTTTAAGCTTTGGAAACCTAGGCACAGCTGGCTGGAGCTGGCTAGCATGGTGGGTGGAGTGCCAATTCAATGTGCCGATTGGTTGCTAGGGGCTCCCCTGGTTTCTGGAGGGAGAGTGTCTCAGGAAGTAAAATTTAGACACAAAAGTTCACTCCCTGATCTCTGTTCTATAGCTTCTATCTTCTTCGTACTTTTATGGATATGTTTTCTTCCTGTGGTGTTGTAGAATATCTGTGCCTGGTTTCCTGAGCCCCAATGGTCTGTGTAAGAAGCAAGGCAAAAGGTAGAAAAGTTTAGCAGGTCTCCAGGCCAGGAAAGGACAAAACAAATCTCTCTGTGAAGAGGAAATAACCGTTTCCCAAGCCCAATCTTTAGTGGATCAGCTTTGTGGCTTGTTTGTTTGCTTGTTTTTATTATGGCCAGTTTCAACCTGTAAATGCTATTTTAAGAAAAAGGCTCCTATATTACAAATTATAACAAATAAAATTCTGTTGGGATTCTGGCTTGTCATCAATAAACTGGAGAGAGAGGCCACTTTTTAAACCTCTGTGCTTTTTCTACTTAGGGATCATAATGGCTTCTACCCAACAGGACTGTCCTGAGGACAGATAGGCAGTATTTACATGTCAATATTTAAAACAGGCCTGTCACATGGTAAGCACTGTAGAAATGTCAGTTATCACAGTTTAAATAAACACATTCCATTAGCTGCTGTAAACCATTTCATATGTCTGTCAGTCAGGGATACACTTCACGACAATGCCCAGGATAAGGTTTCCCTTGTTTGTGCCATCACAGGACCCTGCTGTGTCTCCTCACTCAGGGCCCCAGGCTTCGGGAACAACTGCTCTCAGGAGCTGATTGCTTATGGAGCAATGTTCATTGCTTGACAAATGAAAAGAGAGCTCTGGAGATCCTGAAATGAGCAAGTAAAAGCTCTTTGGAGCAGCTGAACCATGTATCCTTGCCCTGGGGGTCAAACTCTTGGAGAGAGAAATATGGGTTTTGAACTGTATGCAATAGTCACTAAGCAGCCATTGGGAGTTGTTGGGGACCATATTGTCCAAGCTTTGCTGACTGTTTTGCAATGGGAAGGAAGTTCCTCTCCATTCTGCTAGCCTCTTAGACACCTGGGCGATACATGACGTCATCTAGTCTATTTGCTCCCAACAGCTAAAGTTAACCATCATAGTCTTAGCTTCCATTTCACGTTACCTCTTTACAACTTCCTGAAATGGAGTTCTATCGGAAAGAATGTGAACTAAAGAGCAAAGGCCAGAGAGGAGATGACCACAATGTGCTGGACTCATCTTTTGTTGGATTTCCGTGGCACAATCAACCTGAAATAATGTTTTCAATTCCCTCCCATTGCATCTGCAGCTAAAGAGGGTGCATTGACATTCGGCTTTTGCTATTTTAATACAAATACCCACTTAAATACACCTCAGTAGCAATCTGCTCAGTTGATCAAGGCAGAGGAGACATGAGGAGGGAACAGGAGGGAGGTAGTGCTTGCTTTTCCTGAATTCTAGTTTCCTCTCCACTTGTTCTGTTTGACCTTGGGCTGCTCACGGATCGATCCCTCCCTGTAAATGTAAGGGTGACTGAGTTGGATGGCTTCGAAGGGTTTTTGCATCTCTGACATGCCACAAAGTTAACTTAAAGAAATACATTTATAGACGGTAATACAACATAAAGATTTTGCAGGAAAACAAAAGGACCATCCAAAGAGGAGTGGGCATCGCCATTACAGTCCCTGTTTCTCCTGGAGGTCACAGAAGCTGTCATTTTGCTGGCTTCTCCATGTTTGTAGCCTTCATGTCCTGCTGGTGGGAACATATCTTAAGCATGTAGGGATTGGTTTTTTGGAGGAGTGGCTGAGCATGGGGAAGAATTTGTCTTTCTTCAGTAAGTGTTTAATACAGTTTTATTTTGTAAGAAAGAACACCAACATAAGAGCACATGCATTCGCACATTGTGGATCAAATTGTTTGCAGGCCTGAATGGCAAAGGGTTCCAAGATGACCAGCATCTCTCACTTGTGAGGGGCACTAAATGATGGATTTCACTTCCAAAGACACTAACTGTTGACTCCCTTCTCAGGGTCTTTAAGGAAGATTGATGCTTACCAGGGTCTCATTGTTAGAGTAACAGCCTTGCTGCCCGGCTGGGGTGGTGTCCCTCTGATGGAGTTGTTACCTCCTGGTCCTTCATAATGGATTCTAGCAGAGGAAAGGGGGGCTGACAAGGGGCCAGGGACTGTACGGGTCCCCACCTCCCAGCTGAGCCCTGTCTCCTCTGTCACCCCTCCTCCCTCTTTTCCCAGACTCAGCTCTGTTTTCTCCTCCTCGTCCCTTTTTTTTCAGTTTGCCTCCTGCCTCACTGGGGGTGGGGAAATGACAGTCAGATCCCTCACTGGGCTGGAGGCCAAGCACGCCAATCCATTGGGCCGAGGCTGGCTGCCTGCCCAGTTTTCAGACAAAGACAGGTTGGGAACCCCCCTACAAAGAAGGCTCCACGGTCCCTTCCTCCCAGGGTCCTGTCTCTTCTTGGGCACTTTCTAGAACACTACCCCCATCCTAGGAAGCTCTGTGTGTGTGTGTGTGTGTGTGTGTGTGTGTGTGTGTGTGTGTGTGTACATGAGAAGAGAGGAAAAAAGAAAGAGGCAGAGAGAGGCACAGGGTTGGGGGGAGAGAGACTAAAATTACACAATCTGGTACCTAAATGGAAACCAAGGATTTTATGTCCACAGCACACACCTCTAAGAATAAGCTGTATTTTCAGAAGGAAACATCAGGCAAATGAAAGCAGGGGAATCCCAAACACATGCTGGCGTTGGCTTTCAAACTTCCAAACAAGTCTCCATTAGAAACAGTGTGGAAAGGTGGCCTGACAGACTCGAACATCTCCCTAAGATTTCCTGCCTGCACCAGAAGATGATCTCCGACTCTGACAAATCACAAAACACTGGAGAAAATGCATGATTTTCAGAATGCTCGTAACCACAAAATGTTTTAACAGCTTACATTTTCAAGAGTAAACTGCCTGGAGTGATTTTCCCTCTGCTTATTAATGAATTCTATTTAACCTAGTCAGAAATCTTGCTGTGGGGAAAGCTGGAACTGTGAGTGTGTGTGTGTGTGTGTGTGTGTGTGTGTGTGTGTGTGTGTGTGTTGGAGGGGTGATGTTGGTTGGTGGTTTCATTTTAATTTTTTTTGCCTAAAGGCACCATTATAAAACTCCAGATGCAAAGCCCTCTAATAGAATTCCTCCTCCACATAGCACTCTGGAACATGCAGCCTAACCTTTATGACTGGCAGCAGAGGCCTCTGGAAGCCTTCCTCAAGGGCTGATCCATGAATGATAAAGTGAGACAAGGAGCCCCCCAAACAGCTGAAGGCCTCAGGCAGCAGAGAGTTGGGCTCTGAATACAAGGAAGGCGCCCATGGGGTGGGAAAGGGACATGTCAGGATGGACAGCAAGTTTCCCTCCACCACATTAAGACTCCAGGCTTTCATAAAGAGAAGCAATGGAAGGAAGGGGACCAGTTAGCAACCTGTATTTATCTCTGACAGATTCACCAGGAATTACTTTTCCTTTATTATTTATTATGATTATGGTTTCTAGACTGCTTGGGACTGAACCCAGGACCACGAACACCTTATTCAGACTTCTCACCATGGAACATAATCTAAACTGAGGCTAAATCCTTGCATGGATGATTTGACCTTTCTGAGTTTCTTTCATACACAGGGGAAAATAATATCTACTTTATGGGGTTGCTGTGAGGATTAACTAAATGTGCCAAATGCTGAAAATTGTGTTGGCTACTTAGTAGGCCTTAACCCAGAGGCAGTGTGCCTCAGTTGACCAGATGTGGAAGCCAGCTGTTCTGAGGCTTGCAAGAGAAGAGGCCAGAAGAGCAGGCACATGGCAAAGCCCACAGTGGCCTGAAGTTTACTGACTGGCCTCTGTTCAAGACACTAAGTGGTTGTAATGAGAAGCTGGGTTTTCATTACATGGGGATGGGGTACTTCAGGGTCTGGAAAGGTGGCTCCAGCTCCAGGAACAGTAAGAGTAAGTGAAGAGATGGAAGTAGAACTGAAGAAACCAGGAGGCGCCCACAGCAAGGGCAACTTGTATCAGGTTCAAGTTGACATATTGCCCTTCTTCCCTAAATAAGCCACTATCTGAACCAGTTCTGCCTGGAAGTAAGTGTCTGAAACAGGAAGTAAAAGGTGCTTTAGGGTAAAGTGAGAGTTGGAGAGAAGAGGTAGCTAGGTAGGTGAGAGCCAGAGGGTGTGCTCGATCCCTCTGTGATACTGATCAGACTGGGAGGCTCACCAGTTGGGTCTGTTCTTTGTCTAGATATTTTTTTCTTAAAATGTTTGCTCTTACAATGACTGAGCTGTCCCATGTAAGAAGTGCCTGGCTTCAGGTGGGTGGGGTTGAGAACTGTCAATGATCCATGGCTTCTGCAAGGACTCGACAGTGCGTTTGTCTCCTGCCCCCTACACTCTTCCATACAGTGCTGGAGCATCCCAGCCACCAGTCTCAACAAGCTTTAGAATTAAAACACGTCTGGATGTGATTCAGAATCTGAAGTGTGGCTTTACCTTCGAGCTTAAGAGCAAGGTGATAGATAAGCAAGGGCTTTGGGCTGGATGTGGCAGCATTTAGGGCAGTGAGGCAGGGGGATCATGAGATCAAGGCCAGCCTGGTCTACATAGCAAATTTGAGGCCAGCTTAGGTTATGTGACAAGACCCTGTGTCAAACTGTGCAAAAAGTTTCCCTTATTTGATGGTAAATGTTTGCTACTGACGGTGTTAATTTTGTCCATTTCTGAAGAATGCTCCATAGGTACATGTGGTCAATTTTGATTTTTCTCTATGAAGATCAAAATCTTTTTTGTTTGTTTGTTTTCCAGGATAGGTTTTTCACTGCGTAGCCCTAGATGTTTTGGAGTGCTTTGTAGACCAAGCTGGCTTTGAACTCAGAGCTACACCTGCCTCTGCCTCTCAAGTGCTGGGATTAAAGATGTGCACCACCAGGCCAGAAAATATCAAATTCGTTAGGGCAAAAATCTCTCCTAATTAAAGTGGAGTTAGAATCCCAAAAAGAGCCAGAAAGATGGCTCAATAGGTTGGAACACTCACTGTCAAGCCTGATGACTGGAACCCACATTGTAGAATGAAAAAACTGATTCTCACCAGTTGTCCTCTGTCCTCTACATGTGTTCTATGGCACACACACACACACACACACAGAGAGAGAGAGAGAGAGAGAGAGAGAGAGAGAGAGAGAGAGAGAGAGAATAAAAGGAATTGGAACAAGCTAATTGATCAAACTTTGATAACTTAGCCATCAGAAGTGCTGGGAAGTACTATAGTTTGCTCTGATAACATTTCTTTGGCCACATGCACCAGAGTATCCAGGAACTGAACAATGAGATGCAATGGTTGCAAAGTGAACACCTCTCATCCTGCTTGATCATATTGAGTTCTTCTTTCTTCATGATGAAGTTCATGATCTGGGAAATCTGTTTAATCTTTGTTTTATTGGCTTTAAAAAGACCAAAATCAGAAAAAAAAACACCCAAAATAATAAAACAACAACAAAAAACCCTCATCCTTATCTACTATATGAGGGTGTTAAGAGAAAAATGTGAAATGGTTAATAGAAGGTTTTGAATGGTGTTGCCTAGAGCATACAACTGCAATTGTTTTCACCATTATCATCATAGTTGTTATTGAAGGTAGATATTAATGGTATAAGAGGAAGGCAGATAGATTTCTATCCTAGGAAAAATCATAAGGATGTATCTTGGATGAAAAATATGGATCTTGACACCTTTCTCTTGATTATCATCAATTCTTTGAGTGATTGAATAAAAAGAGAGAAAGAAAGGAAAAACAAAACAGAGGGGAAACTAGTCTAATTGAAAGTAGGATAAACTATTCATTAGCAAGCTAAATAGCTAAGCATTTAATAACCTATAGTGCCTCATGGAAAGCCAAGGCACTGCCAAAAGTAATTGAAGTTTGCGATTCTCCAAACTGTTATTTAAAGCAGGGTTTGGCAAGGCTCATCGAGCCTGCACCAACTTTAATTGTGTTTTTAAAACTCAGGATGGAGACTGCATTTCTTTACCCATTATTTGCATAGTGAAACCTCTTTATGGTGAACTTGATTATAGTAAAATCTTATGCAGAGATTTTAAAGTTCAGCGCATGTGGGATCCATCTATACTTAAACCCACACTTTAAGTTCTGACCTTTTAACTGATTAATTCTCAGTTGCACATTCCTTCCAATTTGGTCTCTTTTCTGCGCCCCCCCCCCCATCTAACAATGTGGTGAACCCAATTACTACCAAAGAAAGCTTCTTGGAAGACTCAACCTAAGGAGAGAACCTCCAGGAGTAACTCGATGGGCCCTGGAGGAGATTTACCAAGTATCATAAGCCATGGTTACCATACCCTACACTCCTAGACTCTGTTAAACCTATAGATACAATACATTTTTGCAGAATTCACCCCCATCCCACTCTGCTACAGTACTATTGACAAGATGTGCCCATGTGTGTCTTTTCCTAGCCTTGACCCACTGACTTTTTGTGCCTTCCCACACCAGCACCTGAATCTCTCTAATGCTTCTAGTCTCCTACCCAGTAAAAGCCGTTGTGGAGAACACCTCCTACTGGAGGTCACAGTGAGGATCAAATGACAGCCAAGCAAAGGAGATTGCATCTGAAGAATGGCAGGCAATATACTGCCAAACAGTGTTTGACTAGTGTTGCCATAACAGCACCATAAAAACAGCAGATTAAATGTATAGTTCTGGAAGCAAGAAAGAGCCCCAGGGTGCTCCTCCTTGTGCTGTGTGCAGAGGGTCTGGAATACCTGCTGCTTATTCTAACCTACACCAACCCTATGAGCTCTGTTGGGAATCCCTTTGAGCTCCGCCTCCCAACTACTGTGGCTCTGCATTCTCATCTATTAACTCTTCTCTCTAGTTCTACCCTTGAACTCATCTTCCACATTTGCTAAGGTATTCTACAATGTAAGTTTAGTGGCAGAATTGTCATGAGAGAATTGAGATTTCAGGTAGATAGTCAGATATATAGAACTGTAATTAACATGAGAGACTTAGGGTAGAACTTAGATGTTGGCAAGATACAAGGTATCAATAACAGCAAAACAAATATCATAAATGACTCATGGAATAGACTAAAGGAGAGTATTTTATAAGCTCAATATACAGCATCCAATGAGGTCTAAAGTTTCAGTTAACAGTAGGTCTTTCCAATGTCAGTGTCTAGAAGGAACTATTCAATGGGCACAGGTGACAAGAGCAAGGACAGTAGAGATTTGGAAGCCATAAGCATAATGATAACCAGTGAAGCTCTGAAAATAGATGAACACTCTAAAGTAGGTATTCTCAGCCTCGTGCTACAGAGAGGTCTGTATGCACTATCAGATAGCGGGCACTAAGAAATGTAGACTGTGTGGGCCAGGCTTCCCTAATAAGCCACCCATTTTCTTAGGCAAGCATTTATCATTTTCCAAAGGCTGTCTTCACAACCATTTACTCTTTGACCTTTTAAGAACTATGGAATACACCCAAAGAATATGGAAGCATATACGCATTTCTAATCATTTTGAAGTGAGCATAGGCTCAATCAAGTTAAAAAGAGAACATGCCCTTACTGTCCAGTCTCTGTCTTCTCCCAGAAGCAACCAACACTCTTTCTTTGTGCCAACCATTCCCTAGTTCTTCATTGCCATTACCACCCATGTATATATTCCTCATCCTTAAATGAATTAACTGTGCTTGTTATAGATCTTTAAATATTTGGAACAACAAAATGCCTATTACTTTGCAGCTTGCCTCTTATTCTCATAATTATGTTTATGAGTTTTGTGTGTGTTGACAAGAATAGCTATGATTTGTTTGGTTTTGGTGCTTTATGGTGCTTTCTTGTCCCAACAATTTGGTTGTGCTGGTTGGTTTTGTCAAACCTGGACATAGCCGGAAAGAGGAAATCTGAATTGAGGAGATGCTGCCACATATTGGCCTGTAGGCAAGTCTGGGGGGCATTTTTTTGATTGATGTGAGAGAGTCCAACTCACTGTGGGTGATGCCACCCCTGGGCTGGTGGTCCTGGGTGGTATTAGAAAGCAGGCTGAGCAAGCCTCAGGGAGCAAACCAGAAAGCAGTGTCTCGCTATGATCTCTGTTTCAGTTCCAACCTCAGGTTCCTGCCCTGAATTCCCTTCATGCTAGACCATTATTGGAATTTGTAAGCCAAATAAACCCTTTCCTCAGCAAGTTGTTTCATTACAGCAATAGAAAGCTAACTAAGACACTGGTATATTGAGTTGTATTGTTTTTCTGGGGGAGGAGGGTTGTTTTGTTTTTGTTTAAAAAAAAAAAAAAAAAAAAACAGAGTCTCTATATAGCCCTGGCTGTCCTGGAACTCACTATGTAGACCAGACTGGTCTGGAACTCACAGTCTGCCTCTGCCTCCTCAGTGCTGGGATTAAAGGCGTGCACCACCATGTCCAGCTTTGTAGTTAGTTTTCTATATTAGTTTTGATCTGACAGTGTTGCCAAATCCTCTCAATAATTCTATTAATAAACTAGTCCGTATTTTGGGTTTTTTTCTGCTTCTATGCTCTGTATCATCTACAAATAATGGTATTTAAAATGACAATTTTGGCCATTGTTTTCCAGGTTTCTTTCCTTATTTGTTGTACTAGCTAATATCACCGAAACAATCTAGAATTAAATGGAGATAGCAGACATTCTTGTCTTTTGATTATTTTAAAAGGAGCGTTCTGGCTGGAGAAGCCACTGGTTGGTAAATGCTCTTACCACACAGAACCTGGTGAACTAAGTGACTCCCCAGAGTCTATGTAAAGGTGGAAAGTGTTCTCTGACCACTGAGCACATGCCATGGCACAAACACATCATGCATGTGAGCACACACACAATGATGACGATAATAACAATAACAAACAATTTTAAAGGGACATTCGACATTTTTATCTACCAAATACACCACTAACTGTAAGTTTTTTATAGAAAGCTTGGCAAATTAAGGAAGTTTCTATTGTTAACTGGCATAGGAAAATTTGACCTTTTTAGACTTTAAATGATGAAATAGGTATTGTATCTTAGTAAGTACTCTTTTTGGAATTCTTGGAATAGTCACACGGTAATTTTCCCTTTTACCTATTAATTCGAACACTAGTTTTCAAGGGTTAAATCAACTGTGTGTTTCTGAAATAAACTCAACTTGGTTATTATGTTGTTCTTTAAGGTTGTTGCTCATTTAGTTTTCTGAAAACGTGTATGAGTTTTACTATGTTTTTGAATAAGGTTATCCTGATCTGTGTGTAGTTTAGCAGCCAGTACATATTTCTTCTCTACCTCATCTCAGAAGTTTGGTGTGGTTTCGGTAGCATTTTCTTGATGTCTGAAGATGGTTTTTCAAAACAGCCTTTATAGGCTTTGCTTGCAACAAACTAACAAATTTCACATGTTGGAAAATGTGGGGATCCTATCTTCCTTTCCCAGGTACATTTTCCAGAAGTCTAGATACTCAGGCTGCCAACTACTTCCCTTCAGCATTCTGGAACTGTCTGGCTCTCACCCATCATCATTGCTAAGAAAGTTGCTCTCAGGCTGGAGAGATTGTTCAGCATTCAGAACATTTTCTGCTTTTGCAGAGGCCTGGAGTTTGGTTCCTAGCACCCATGCCAGGCAGCTCACAATAGCCGGTAGCTTCAACTTTAGGGGATCTTACTCCCTCTTCTGGCCCTCAAAGGCAACTTGATCATGAGCATATAACTACACATAGACACACATATAAACATAATGAAAAAGAAATCATGCCAGGTGATGGTGGTACTGACCTTTAATCCCAGCACTTGGGAGGCAGAGGCAGGTGGATCTCTGTGAGTTCGAGGCAGTCTGGTCTACACAGAGAGTGTTCCAGCATAGCCGGGGCAACACAGAGAAACCCTGTCTTGAAAAACCAAATAAACAAACAAACAAACAAACAAAATCAAAGAAAACTGCCCTCAAATAGTTTCTCTGTGGAGGAGTGGGGCTTGGCTGACCAGATCTTTATAAGGATGTTTCTACATTTTGGTTTTGATTGTTTGGTTTATGTACCATATTTTCATTCCATTTTTAGTTTCACTGTATTGCATCCAACCATGGTTTTCATCTTAATTAGACTATTTGGGGTTGGTAAGGTTTCTTACTTATTTAATGTTTAATTTTTGTTTATTATTGTTATTATTATTAGTGTGTGTGTGTGTGTGTGTGTGTGTGTGTGTGTGTGTGAGAGAGAGAGAGAGAGAGAGAGAGAGAGAGAGAGAGGGAAGGAGGGAGGGAGAGAGTCTATTTATGAGTGCAGCCACACTCACATCGCAGGGCATGTGTGAAGGTCAGAGGACAATGTGCAGGAGATGGTTCTCTCCTTCCTTCCCCTATGGGTTTCAGGGACTAGACACATGTGGTCATCATTTCACTGGCTCACTAAAATTCCTTGACTTTTATTGGTATGGCTCTTCAGTTCTGGAAGTTTTCCATCATTAACCCTTCAAATTCTGTCTCTGCTTAATTGTCCTTCTCCTATCCTTCTGGGACTGCAGTGAAAAATGTTCTGCAGACTAATAAAGCTACCATGTCTCTGTTTTCATTAGTGATCACTATTGTTTTGTTTTTCTATGTGATTTCCTGGATAATTTTTATAGATCTCTTCTATCAGCCTACCCATTTAATTTCTTCATATATAACATCTAGTTATAGTTTGTGTTAGCCTGTGAAAATGTGTATGTATATCACATATACAGTAAAATGATATAAAAATACTTAACATAATTATGTATTTTAAAATTATATTTTAAAAGTTTGCTTTAATAAACAGTACAGTATCTTTGGCAAAGCTAGTTAGGTAAACATACTCTGCTTCTAAATAAACTTGTGACTACATAAAATTATGCATAAGCAATAATATATAGAATAGTATTGAAAAACCCTCATATGTCAATTATCTAATATTATTAATTATCATTTCATTTTTTAAACTATTGCTTTTAACAAAATTTTCTTAGAAGAATTTAAAGCAATCTTTGAAAACATGTAATTCCAAATGAAATGGAACTTCATCTGAAAGTATTTTAGTACTCATGTCTAATCAACTAGAATGTCTATTTATCAACATGCTATTATTACAGCTAAGTAAAGCAGATTTTTTTTTTGTGTGTGTGTGTGTGTGTCTTTAGGAACATTATATAGCATTCAAAGGAATTCAATTTAGTTCTCTAAAAATTTGCAGGCCCTTTCATAGTTCATTATTTCTTCCACATGTTTTCAAATCTATAATATATCTCTTTAAACATATTATGCATACTTTAAAACGTATTCTGTCCGAAACTGCCATGATCTGAAGTCCTTATGTCTGTGTTTTCTTAGTTTAAGTTATTGCTCATGGTGACTTATTTCCTTGCACATTTACTTGATTTTTATTGTTGGATGCTCAGTATTCTTGGAATCTTACTCATGAGAATTACTTAGGGTCTGGCACAGAGATACGTTTTTTATAAAGGATATACATTTGTTTGTATCAAGCATCTGGTGGCACAACTATTCTGGAGGTCACTCTCAATTAAATTCTTGGCTTGGGTTTTTCAAGCCACTCAGGGAATGTGAATTAAGGCAGTAAATCTGAGATAACCAGAGTTGCAAGTTCTCAGTGGTAATTTATTGTTCTCTACCTTCACTATGCATCAAGGTTAAACATAGTAAATTATCTTTACAGTCCTTGGTTGAGGATTGGAATAAAGAGAAATGACATGATTATTTCTAGTTCAAATTAACCCACTTGTACAACTATTGGATATACAGGTTTGTGGTCTCTTCACTTTGGGGACATTTGAAATTTTTCTAATAATTCACTATACCATGGGACTGTAAAAGGGGAATTCACATTTATCTGATAAAGCAGGTACCTCATTTTGTGGGCTGATATTCTCTCCTTTAATGAGAGATCATCCGTGGTTTAAGATGAAACTTTTCATATACTGTTTTAGATTTGAGTTCTAATTGTGACCAGAAGGAAGGCTGATCCAGGTACTTGTTTTGGAAGGGCAAGTAATCCATTCTGTAACTCACATTGTTCTGGCCTTCTGAATAGTAAAACTTGATAAAAATCTAATCAAGAAACACACACACACACACACACACACACACACACACACACACACACACACACCACATGTGTAAACATAAATGGGAATAAGCTAAAGTGAAAAAAGTCTGATCCTTTGCAAACATCACACTCTTTGAGATATGAATCATAGCAAATTCAGTGTCTGTCTGTGAACTGAAATAAATGCTTGGAGACTAAGTTTATTGGACACACAGTTCCTTTTCTGTACTATAACACAGTTGTGTGGCCTTAACTATGCTGATTCTTCCTGAAATATGTTTCATCCATGTAATTTATATTTCCCTGCCATGGAGGGATAAAGGGTTAATACCAACTGAAACAAGGAACTGAAAATACTTTAATTAATATGTGACTTGATTTAGCTGTTCAGAAAAATAGATCAGGAAGAAATATCACTGCTTCTATGGATGTCAGTAATCCTTTCTCCACTACTTTCTTTTTATCTTAAAGTACCTAGTCCAGATGGAAAGGGGCTTTCTGGAAGAAATGATTTAACCTCAAAAGTTTATAGGCATCTTTGCAAGAATATCTGAAAGCCAAGAGTGGGAATTCAGATGGAAATGGATGGCATGCTCTGCAGAAGTCATATAAGGAGCTTCATTCTCCTTAGAGAGAAGAACAAGGAAGCAGCCAAGCGGAAGCATGGAAGTAGGGAGGTATGGTTAGCTATATAACAGGTGAGGTGGCCAATGGACTTCCCACACCATCAAGATCTGCTACTTAATATTATACTTCAAGATTTCGTGTTTGTGCAGCATTGCCAACCTCTGGGAATGTTGACTACATTCACAGAAGTCTTGTCTGGATAGCGAAGAGACTTAAGAAGGTTTGGGTTGGTGCTAAAGCTGAATGAAGGCAAGCCAGTAAGGAAGAAGAAATTGGTTGAACAGTTAAAAGGCAGCTACTGTGAATCTTCCAACTCCCTGAGAAGTTTGATGGACTTCAATCCAGAGTTTCAAGGGCAGATGCTTGCATATAACACTTAGATCATTGCTAATATTGACAACAATTTTACCTGCTTTAGAAAGTCCCTCTAGAAGTTACTGTCAGTATCTACCCAAAGGCTTATTCTTCCTTAGCCATGGACTTATTTCTCTAGCTCTGCTTCAGGCAGTGTTTTAAAATTATATGCACACTGAAATTTCCAGGATAGCCGAGACTTACTTGCCCCACTCTAGGTACTTGGCTTTATTTGATCTAAAATGAGGGTGTCAAGACTAAAATCTTCCAGGTGAGTCTAATGTGCAGGCAAAGTTGAATCTTGATGTCATAAAGTTGTGATAGCATTATCTAGTTGCTGTAGAATGGCCATGAGGAGGCTAAAAAGCACGAAGAACATGTGAGAGAAACACCATCATAAGGCACTTTGACTTTGATGAAACACATTCTTACAAAATCCTAGTTCAAACTGGAGCTGGAAAATGGAAGTTTAAAACATTGTAAAGCCCACTATATGAGCTTTACAAACCCTGTCTAGTCACTCAGATTATCTGTGTTCTGTTTACATGACCATGGCTGAACTTGAATTTTCTAAGCAACTCCTGCCCAGGAAACTAAAATTGTGAAATAGACTATTGGTTATTTCAGGAACTCCTTCATTTTGTCCAATCCCAGTTGCTACATCTCTAGTACAACTCCTGCACTTAAGGCTCTGGGAAGAGTGGACAGAAAGACTGTAAGAGGACCAGAGATCTGCTGTGATAGTGTGCCTCCTGGACATGACAGACAGGGAATCTTCATCTAAGGTACCTCAACAGTATGACTGCCTAAACAGGACCTGAACAACACCAACAGACACATTAACATGGATGGGGAAAATCTCACAGGGCCCATTCTTAGTCAAAGAACTACAGGCAACTAAGGAATGCTGAGATCTGGAGAAATAGTCCTTCCCAGGGATGAGCTCCTGTTGTGGAATATTACTTTAACTATGTAAACATCCTTTAAGAGATTCTGCCATAGAGTGAGCATTTGAGTAGCCAGAACATTAAGTAGAAGAGACAAAAAAAAAAAAAAAAAAAAAAAAAAAAAAAAAAAAAAAAAACCTAAGTAAAAAGATTGACCACAGACAGTGTGGCCACCAACTTTCTAGAGCTGGGGCAGTTGAATGTAATTCCCAGTTGAACAGAGCTCTTGGCCAGGCTCATGAGGCATAAAACTCTGCTCTCCTAGATCCAAGCAGGGAGGATCCAGCCACCAGAACAAAGAGGCTTAGCAGTTTAAGGCTTTGCTCATGTGGTCAGAAAAAGCTAAAGACACACAGTAAAGACAGGTCCGGATGTACAAAAAAAATAAATAAATAAAAAAAAATAAAAAACAACCTCTTAACAGGTTACAATGTGTTTTAAAATGTGCATAGGCCTAAGAAATAAAAGAAAATGGGTATAGACAGTTATAGAAAAATAGTTTATGAATAATAAAGTCTTTAAAGAGAGAGTAAAGTAATATAAAAAGGAAAAAGTCACATAAAGATGGGAAATACACAGGGAGTCTTGATCTTATATGGTGTCGTGTTGACTTTGAACTTTTTGAATGCTGATGAGCGAATGACAGCTGCTGATAGACACTGTATTATAAAAGGGACTGCTGAATTAAACCAGCCTAGACACTTTAGGGATAGTTTAACTTTAAAATGGAAGTCAGAAAATGTATTGCATTAGGGAAGAGGTTTGTTTCCTGTGGAATGTTAATAGAGATAATGTTAATAGAGATCATTAATAGAGATCAATGTTAATAGAGATCTTGTTTAAACAGGGAAAAACTCCTGAAAATCTTTACCACAGACATAAAGAAATAAACCACAAGACAGGTGACATATATATTGATCCCTATGCATGAGAAGAGTTCTAAGACTGGACAACAAATGTTACAACTGGTTTTCCCAGAACTTGACCATTGTCTCAATTTTCTCAGGGCTCCCTAAAAATACCATCACCCTCAGACAACAGGAAGCAGTCTAGAGAATACAATGTCCACATTCCCAAGAGGTGGGGTGAGTGGTTTTGGGTCATTCAGTGGGTTATGGATGTTTATCATTGTTTTGGAGGGGATACAGAACTATAGGATAAAAAGAAAACTACTAACCTCAAATATTTTACATTGGTATGGATTGTAGTATAGTGATACAAATTTAAAGTTATTTTTGTTATTATATATATATTTTTTCTATTCTTCTTTAAGGTATTGTGTTTATATAGCTCATTTAAAATGTAATATATAATTAAGAAATAGAGATTAGTAGTTAGTCATCTGTAATAATCAAACTTGTAGTCATGTTAGGTATACTTTCAAGGTTAAACAGATGTATTTTGATAGATAGATAGATAGATAGATAGATAGATAGATAGATAGATAGATAGATACATGCTCTTTGAATACTTCAGAGACATACGAACCATGGCATTAGGATGTTTAAAAACCTAAAGCCTTTCATGGCAGTGAGACATGTCTGCTCCTGGCAGCACCAATCTACCTCATAAAAGGTTGTTGGACATTGAAGAACCTCCATATGCAGTTTGATTTCATTGTAGCAAAACTAGTCATTTTGGCAAGAAACTGCTCTTGTCTTGACTAATAACAGTATGCTGTACAAATTGGACAAGCAAAACACAAAAGAAAAAGACTGTCAAACTTTGCCAAGACAAGGTGGGACAATCTTTCAAAATCCCTGCTTCATAGAAAAGTCTGCCAGATATACTAGGCCAAAGATGATGCCCCAGCATTATAGAGAAACCTCACATGCTGACTGTCTAGGCAACCAGATGTCTCTGTCATTTCTATAGTTTTAGAAATTGTTTGCTCTGCACTTCCTGTTTACTCAAGTAATATTATATCCTTCTGGGTTCTTTGACGGAGTTGAAGACTAGATAGTTATAGTTACAGTTTTCACTAGTTATGATAGAAGGTAAATTAGGTACAAAACTTTGAACTCATCAAGATAGGATAGACAATAGAGTAATTTCTCGGAATTTGCCAAATACAAATGGACTAGATATTGTAAATGTAATGCTTACTTGGTAACTGTTCTTATAGTTTACTATGTTAAAGATAAAACCCTCTATTTAAATAAAAGGAGAAAATGTTGTGGAATATTACTTTAACTATGTAAAAATGTGTTATATTTGTTTATGATGGCTGCATTTGTTTGAAGATGTAAAGATGTGTTGCTTTGTCCAGCTAAGGCACTTGATTAGTCTAATAAAACGTCCAATAGCTACACAGTAGAGGGATATGTGGGGCTGATGGGCAGAGAGAATAAGTAGAAGAAAGAATCTAAACTTGAGAAGGGACTAGAGGAGAGAACAGGGAGAAAGAAAGAAATATGTCCAGGGCCATCCAGTCAGGTGGCTGCCAGACTGAGAGCTATAAAGTAGGACATACAGAATGAAAGAAAGGTAAAAAGCCCCAAGAAAAATATGTAAATGAAGAGAAACAGGTTAAATTAAGTTATAAGAGCTAAGGATTCACAACTAAAAGAAGTCTCCATGTTATGATTTGGGAGCTGGTTGGTGACCTAAAGAAAGCTTGCTACAAGCTCCCCAATTGGTTATCCAATACCAAGCGGTCAACCCTGAAATCACATACATACAAGTAACACTAAATAGACTGAGATGTTTATATTTGTATGTTTAGACATTTATATTTATATAGCAATAGCAATTAAAGAAAAAGAGACTATGGTTTTGAGAGAGAGAGCAAGAGGGGTACTCAGAAGAAACTGGAGAAAGGAAAGGGGAGGGAGAAATTATGTAATTATATTTTAATAAAAAACCTTTCCCTCAAATCCATTCATTGTTTTCCCATTCAATATCCCTTCTTAGGATGATTGATGGGTGTAGAGATGAATTATTCCTTATTTTGAAATGCTGCCTATCTGTTTCTACTACACCTTTATAATACTGCAAACTTTCCCCAATTCCAACCCAAAGACCCACCTGGAGTCAGACCTCCTCTCTCCAGTCTTACACCTGTCCTGTGCTTGTCCTCCCCAATCCTCAATGCCCGTGGAACACTATGCAGGAGATGATTCTCTTTCCTTAAGCAAACAGCAAACTGGGCTTTGTTTCAGCATCTGGCCACCAGCTCTTTGCTTATTGCTTACTCAGAGCTACATATTAAAACCTCAAATGAGACAGCTTTGATTATCTGGGTGATGGCTCTGTAATTTACAGACATTGTTTTTAATCCTTCAATTGCATTTTCAAGGTTGGTATCACTAACCGTATTTTTTATAGATGAGGTCATGGGACTTGAAGAAGTTTGGCACCCTACTGAGGGTCTCACAACTGTGTTTAAGGCAGGGATTTTAGCCCAGGTGTTTTTGATTCTCAAGCCTGAGTTAGCTCCATGGCAACACAGTGAAGCCTGAAGCCAGGTTCACTTTGGCCAGCTGGAGTGAGCATGTGAGGTGTTACTCATTTTAATGAGTTGACACCAGCAGCTACTCTCCCAGTGGGACCCCACAAATGCAGCTGGATAATTGGGGCCAAAAAAAGTACAAAGCTTTTTTTTTTTCCTTTTTAGGTACCTTGATATGTTTTAAATCTTTAACTGGTTAGTGGATAGGTAATTGTTTATTAAAATATTCTTTATTACATCTTTGTACACATGACATATTTTATAATAATTTTCCTTCTTTTAAATTTTATTGTAAAGCATGTTTAATCATATACAAAAATAGCAAGAGTATTGGCCCTTTATGTGTCCTTGCCCAGCTTCAGTACTAACTCAGCCAAGTTCGTATATACCTTTAGAAGACAACGATTTTAAAAGTATGTATATGGAAAAGGTAAGGAGATTTTCTTAAAGCATCAACACAATACCATATCAGACTAAAATAAATTAACTTGTAATTTGTTATTTTAATCAAATATTTAGTCAGTCTCCAAATACCTGCCACAACAGAATCACAACATCTTAGGATGAGTCTGTATAACTGGGGTAGCTTCAACTGACTCAAGGTTGTTTTAAACATTCATTTAAGTTATAGTACAAAGCATCATCCCAGACCAGGCTGACGTCATACTTGCAGTGATGCTCCTGCCTCTGTCCTCCTTGGAGCTAAGATTACAGGTGTGTGCCACCATTCCTGGATCCCCATGGTTCTTACAAAATACTCTTTCTTCTTCTTCTTCTTCCTCTTCATTCATGGTTATCAATGCTTCTAAAGAGCAATAAAGTAGCTGTCAACAACGATGGGAACCGGAAGAAAAGATTGTACAGATTGAGTTCTGTGCTACTAAAGATCTCCACTTTAATTAAAGCCCATCTTTCAGGGTCATTATCTCCATAATGTTTTCATCTACAAATAGAAAATGGGTAGAAATAAGAAAAGAAGGTGAAGAGGCTGAGGGGAAGAAACCATGGAGGAAGAAATAGAAAAGAGGTGGGATCCAGAAAGGAAGGGAGGAAAAGGAGGAAGCTAACAGGTGTCTTTGAAATCATATGATAAATTAATCTTGTCTCCTTTCTTCATGAGTCATACAGTCAGAGCCCGTCAGGTCACCTGTCAGGAACTCTCAGTCCTGCAACTTTATATTCTTCCCCATTTCCTGGTAGACGTGCCTAGTCCTGATGAAGCATTGGGATGTGCCAGTGGCCCTGTTAGCTAAGCAGTAATCTGCCAGAACATTAGGCAGATGGTTATCAAATGATTTTCACATTCCCCGTATGAAGATCCCTGTGCCCTGCTGATGACAGGATTACATAGAGACTGGAGCAAATTAGCTGGAAGAGAAGAAGGGGGTGAATCCCATCAGTTAGGACCACACATGCAGCTAAAGAAAAGCAGGAAAACAAATCATAGCACTGGTTTTTATTCACACCAGTCCATGCTTTCTCAAAGGAGTTGGAAATATGTGTGATGTGGTTTGTCCAGTTTTATTCACATGGGTTGCTTTGCAGCACAGGGCTGATTATGAGACCCTGAGGTCACACAAGCCTACTGCTCAGTGATGTACAGGGTGTGAGTTCTATGGAGGTGGGCTCCTGCTCTCGTCTCAGAAGTGTCTTCAGACTCATTTTTCAAACAGGTAGAAGGCATTTGCTCCTCTCAGACTTTGCTTGACAGGATCTATAAAATGAATGCTAGTGAAAGATAAAATTTGAGTCTGCATAGTGTGTGGGTCGTGTAACAAACCCTGAGTAGGTTTCTTGTTCTCTGCTTAATTTGAACAAGAAGTTAGTCTGTAACTCATTTGAGGATCAAATAAGATTATTTTTTGTCAGCCCACTATGAGATAGAGAAGATTTATCTGCAGCCACACTCGGATGTTCTCCTAATACCTTTCAAAAATACAAGTGCTTCCATCCTAATAGGTTTTTAGCTTGAGATCTAATCATCCACTCTTGAATTAAGATGCTTGAATGAAGCCAACTCATTTGGAACTAAGCACTTTAATGTCAACAGAGACATATGGTAGGGAGACGGAATTACAAAGGCTGTCTTCTGAAGCATCCGTTAAGAAGGCAGGACTAAGACCCTAGTGCCATTATTAGTTTATTCATTTATTTCTCAGTAAATAATTGAGAGTAATATCATCTTAGGGACCTGGAATTTATCTAATAATTACATGTTTGGGATAAAGATGCATTCCCACCTGAAGTGATTAAACCATTCCCTGGTTGTATAATTACTTCTTTTGAAAACAGTGTTTTTAGATCAAAGAGAATACAACATATAATATACATATTGTGCAAATATATAACATGTATAGCAAGACTTCTATGAGATGTCTGTACTCAGATTGTTCATATCAAAGCACACTTGGCCATTTGTACAAAGGTGTCACTCTAAACCATGGAAATTGACATCATAATCATGTGTAGCTGACATTGTCTCTGACTTGTCACATGGGAAATCATGCTAACAAGAATTTGTGGGATACTGAAACTTTGAGATTATTTTGCTCATTTTAGTTGTAGATAGCCTGACAAATATATATATTTTAATTCTGTTTTCCCTGTACCGTGAGACCAGTACGCCACAGACAGGGCTGATCCTCTCACAAGGAAGGTAATAGGTCCTGAAGGTGAAGTTGTGGAGCACAGACAGAATTATTGAGGACAGATGTGTGATACAAGCAATTCTTACAAATGGGGCTGCTAGTTTTTATAGTTTACGTAGCTTTGTTGGATATGAATGTCTGATGATTCTCAGCACCTGGTACATACAGGCCTGCAAGACATTCTTGGTAACAGACTTAATGAGTAGATAAATAGAGGTGTCTGACACAGACACACAAGATTTTAAGGAGTATGCAAGTCCAAAGCAATACAAACCTATGTGCATCATGATGTCAACCACAAAGATCTGGGGGCTAATATAATGTAATTAAATGTTTAATTATCTACTTTTGGAGCCTAAGTCACTCAGGTTAAATATGTGTGGAGTAATAAAAGTCATGAATAATTCAGTGTTTACTATGGAGGATGAAGCTGTGATTTCATGGAAGGGAGAGGGACATGGAATGTCACAACAGGCTGTTGAGATTCCCTTGAGGATCTGGGTGGTAGACACCTGACTCCTCAAGGCTTTATCAGTAAAGCCTTTAGTTTGCAGAGGTGGATTTCTGGGGGGAAAAAGATGAAAGCAAAGACAATGCGCAGAATAAGGACATTTGGGGATAAGAACTAATGGGGGAGATATATGAGACTCATCAGTCAAATGGCAGCACCCACTCAGTACAAAAAGATTCCAGATCCAAGAAGCTACAAGCAGTGATGAAACCAGCTTAGAAAATATGCCTTTATAAAAGTGTAAGTGTGGAGGGAGAGGCGCGGAGGTGGGGCCCAGTGATGGAGTTCCGGTCTAGCATTAGCAAGACATTGATTCCTAGCATAGAACAAGCCATGAAAGGCAAGCATAAGGATAGATGGAGGCCGGAAAGAAGAACAGCTAGAATGGGCAAGCAGAACAGTGGGAGAGCTTGGAAAATCAGAAGCCTTTACAAGGGTAGGATCAAGGGGTCATCACGGTCAGCAGGAAGAGAAGAGTCATTCAGCCAGGTCAGCACCTGCAAAATATTAGAGATTCATTTAAGGAATGTGTGAGCTTGAGTGTATGCACGTGTACACACGTGTGTAGTAGCCTTTGACAGTCAGAAGAGGGCATCAGATCCTTTAGAACTGGAATCACAGGTTGTTGTGAATTGCCCTGTTGGTGTTGGGAGCTGAATCCAGGTCATCTGCAGGAGCAGCAAATGATATTAACCACCTGAGTCATCATTAAACTGGACTTGACTTCACAACTTGCTGCAGAATAAACACCAAATATTATCTGTAAGTGGACAAGATCTAAATATGTGATTTCTACAGATTGAAAACTATCAAATATTGATGGAATGTAGCTGAAGTCATGGAGGCAACTGTTTTGGTTGTTTTTTTTCCTATAATCTTGAATTAGAAAAGACTTTTAAAACTAACAGAATTCAAAGGCCTAAATTCAACCACTTAAAAAATAAACCTTTTCACAAAAAGTTATAATTACCATAAAAAGTTTTAAAAATACAAAAAATAAAAATCAAATATGTAAGTATACATGTTTATAAACATACTGCATACTAATATTTATAGATACATAAAAACAAAACAAAGTTTGAAACAGATAAAGAGAGACAGCTCACAATCCTGAAAGCCTAATCCCTGGACCTACAATGTATAAAGAGAGGATCAATAAAATCTCAATAAATTGCCCTCTGACCTCTTCATGGCTGCCATGCTGCCCTTGCTCATGCACACATGCACAAAATTAAATATATATACATATATTTAATACATATATATATACATCAAAAGTCAAATACAAAGATAAATCACACACTCATACATATCACAGACATGATTAATATTTTTAATTTCTCAAGAACTTCTGTAAATTTCCTTAAAAGACCAACTAGGTCTTTTATTAATGACCTATTGGGAAGGTAAAAATGGAATAAGAACAGAGTCCAAAGAACAAGACAGTTCACATGATCATATTCACAAGGAGGGATGCTTAGTCTTGCTTGGATTACACAGATGCAAACTATAACTAAAGCACAATATCCACCCCCTAACTAGGCTGTAGAAATCCCAGTGTCTGAGAACATATTGCATTGACAATCTCACACATTTCTGGTGGGAGTGTAAACTGACACAAGCTCAATAAAGGGCAATTTGGCCATATCAATCAAAATCACTGAAAAGCACCTCTGCTCCAGCCATCCCATTCTGGAGGATTCATCCCGCAGACGCACCTGCTCATGTGAGAAGTGACGGTGACATCATTATTAATTGCAGAACTGTTTGACAAATCAAAAGTCCTATTATTGGAAAGGGGCTATGTGAATTATGAGGCTGGTCCATAACTGAATGCTGTGTAGCCACAGCAGTGAATGAAAAACTTGTAAAGACTGACATAGAAAGATGTCCATGCCAAAGTCACATGCAAAGAGAACAGGTGGGAAAAAATGTGCATCGGTTCTCAAAAGGCCAATAAAGAGTACTTGAGTGCACAAATTTGTAAGTATAAAATTTCTCCTGAAGAACATCCAAGAACCAGGAAGAATGGTGGTTGCAGGAAGAGGAACTGGTTGTCTAGAGAAACAGACAGAAGCCTTACCTTTCACAGTATCTTCCTGAATTTTGAACCATTTTAATATGTTCCTTATTCACAAATTAAAATGTTAGTTCATCTAAAACTAATTGGTGTCAACACCCTTTGAAAGAGGATTACATCTACTGCAGAGACCTATACATCTGTCTTAAAAACAGAGGGGCACAGACATAAAATTTCAACCCTGACAGAAAACTAACTAAAATATTTTCTGTAGTTATCATGTTATTATATGTAATTATAATAATTACATTTTAAATAAATGAGCATGTAAGGTAATTCATTTGCCGCACTACAATTAGATGGAGCTTTCTAGAACACAAATTGGATAATGTCATCTTTCTACTGTAGATCTTTTCACTGCTCTCCGTTACCTCAGAATAATCACCTTTAATTTTCTTAATATAAGCTACAAGACCTGTCATTGACCTGGCCTCACCTTGCTACTCCAGCTTCATTTCTCACTCCCTTTCCTGTTTTATTCCATTATCCTGAATTTTATATTGTCTTCAAGAACTAATCTCCACAATAGAACTTTACTTCAGCCTGAGCATATTCCCCTGTTCCTTTGGCTTCAGGATCTCACCTCCTCTCTCTTTCTCTCTCTACATCCTCAGTAAATCAAAAGCATGTCTCCTTGACCCCCAAATCTGGATAAACACACCACATCACTCTCTCTCTGGCTGTTCCTCATTTCCTTCTTGGTAATAGATACTACCACACTCATTGGAGGCACTTAACTGGGGCATGTAGCCCTGTCTCTCCCACCGAATCCCTAGAGACCTGGGTACAGCCCAAACCATCCTGCATCTGCTGCCATCAGAGTCTTGGCCCCACAGCCACTGGGAGAGGCCCTGCCTGCACCCACTGGAAGAATAGATGGGAAGACAACAGTATATAACACATTCAACAACATAAAGAGTAATATTGACACCACCAGAGTCTAAGGGTTCTACCAGCAAGACCTGAACATCCCAACATGGATGAAGCAGAAGAGAATGACCTTAAAAACAACTTTATGAAGATGATAGAGGCCCTCAAAGAGGAAATGAGAAAATCCCTTAAATAGAGGAAAAGACAAACAAAAAATGCAAGAAATAAACAAATCTCTTGAAGAAAGCAAGGAAAGACAAGAAAAAACAATTAAACAGGTGAAGGAAACTTCAAACAGTTCAAGACTTGAAAACTGAAATAGAGGCAATAAGGAAAACACAAACTGAGGGAATGCTGGAAACAGAAAAACTTGGTAGTTGGTACTTCATTTCCCCACCTTTCAATAGACTGTGATTTCCTTTAGGAAATTGGAAGCAGCAAAGAGACCATAAATATATGAATCTGTTGAAGAACTCCATCAATGAAGTCACATGGGAAGAGAGACAAGGATGAAGAAAAGAAAGAATCCAAAAGAAACAAATATGATTTAACAACTGGATAGGCCATTGCCAATAGATGCACTTCCCAAACATAGACCTATATTGATATTCTTGGTCACACACAGCCTCACAGATCAGTCTTCAGCATCAGCAGGCCAGAGTCCTTGCAGGTCATCAGCTCTGCTTTCTCATGGAAGTACTTCTGACTCTTGTTTTGCTTCATCCCCACCCCATTTCATGTCCAGAGCATGGTTGTGGTCCCAAGCAGCCCACAGGACAAAGTCTGTGGCAATCACAGTCAAAACATAAGTGGGTGCTGGAGGATCACTAGAGTAGAAAGTACAAAGTCAGGATCCAAACTATTAGGATATCATCCAGAATAGCCCACTGCTCTCCTGTGGGTAGCAATAGCAAGGGGAGGCCCAAGTGAGTCACATGACTATATCATCTGGATGATTTCTTCCAGGGCTTTGCAGATGTCTCCAAAAGAACACCAAGGACAATGGAACCTGACTGGGACTCCCTAAGACACCTGGGTGAATGGTTATCATAATATAAATGTTTTCACTTATTTGCAAATTAAACTGGTAAAAATTCATGTATGCCTTACACAGCATTCCACACAACAAACCACTGAATTTCTCCTGAATGGAGTAACTGCAACAGAATGAGACATTCTTGACTGGGAGCCCCCAGTGGAAGACAAAACAATATTTCCAGGTACCAGAGCTCTCTGGTGATTCCAGAGCAAGGCTATAGCAGTTGATATGTTGTTTAATTATGATTTTAGTTACAATCATGTTCAAAAAGAAGTCTGGCAGCAGTTCCCAGAGGCACAGAGAACGTCACATTCATTTGTTGCCAAGTCTGACCACAATTGTTCAGGAAATGTTAATATTCAAATAATGATACAGTTTCTACAAACCAATAGATATGAAAACTGTGATAATAATTTAAATTAAAAATAGCTTAAAAAACCCTGCAGCTACTCAGGACTAAATCTAACAAGATCCACTAAGTTGTTTATGGGTATAGTCGTTAAAGGATTTTAAAAAATAATAATTAAAAAAATAAGATCTAAGATGGAAAGATGGCTACTGAGTAATGCTCAGAGAGAGAGAGATCTGATGTCACTAGCTTTGAACATGACAAAGGCAAGGGAAGGGCTGTTGACTCTGGAAAAACAAAAGGTATGGGCTCTTCTCTAAAGCCTTTGGAAGAAATGCAGTCTGGCTGACACATTGGCTTCAGCCTGCAAGACTCACCCAGGGGTGCTAACTTACATCATTATCTGTGGGGTTCGCCTTAACCCCATCATCATTTCTGGTTCTAATGGGACCAAGGAGAATTCCCATAAGATACAGACATCTCCTTACTCCAAGTCAATTGATGAATGAAGTCGGTACACCTGATGAGGTGGGCTGACTTGCTGAGCACAAGTACAGCCCTACAATCTTAGCCAGACCCAGGCTGGCAGGTCCTTAGTTCAGTGAAAATAACTTTTCTCCCAAGTTTAAGGAGAGGGATGGACATGTTGAGAGAAAGATCTGGAAGACCTTGGGAGATTGAAACTAGAAGATCCAAAGGTCCCCCAGGATGTACAGGGCAGGTTGGCCGGGGATTTGGGGGAGATGTTGCCAAATTACACTGCAGATTCCATCATAGCAGGTGTGAAAAGGACACCAGTGAAAAAATCACACACCCTGCTTCTGGGAAGTACAACATGGAAGGGTTTTTTAGGAAAAATGTAAGAAGGAAAGCTTGGAGGATAGGCAATCCTAGGAGAAGGTTGACCCACAAGAGTATATTGGTGATGCACTGAAAAAAGAATTTGGAAGATTTTAACTCCTCCAGGAATCTAGTTCACAAATGAGATAAATAAATGAAGAGTTACACAGAGTCTTCATCTAGAGTTATATAGTGGAATGCTGATGAGCCCAGGACACTAAACTTGGATAGAGAAGGAAGCTGTAACCTCTTGATGAGGCAGGTTTACCCTCAAAGATGAGATGGTGTTGGACTAGGGGAGAGGGTGGATTCAGTGATCAATTATGCCAGCAGAGATACAGCGTAGCTAGTGTCCTGGGGATGATTGCACCGACCACAGCTTTTCTCCATGTCTGCCAAAGGTTCAACATTAAAGGACTGGTCCAGTGCAGAGGCCACTGGAAAGGACTCTTTCACTTTCAAATTGCTTGTGCTTAGGAAGTCTGCAATGGAGTAAAGCACGTAACTACCATGAAACAGATCCCCAAGCCTTCAGTCTTCTGTCTTGCCATGTTCTTAATGTATTCTCTTGAAACATGTCCAAAACAAAGTTAAATGACTGATACTCACTTCAAAACTGCAGTCTCAGTAACAGTAAGTTCTCAGGGGTCAGCAGTTTCTGCCTTCCACCTAGTCCTCTTTGTAAGTTTTCCCAGGGATGCTCTGGCCCCACCAGAATCTTTTTGAAGAAGTGCCCCTACCACCACTGGATGCATACTTCAAAGCCTCACCCATTTTAAAAAAAAATATTTGCCTTATATTATACTTCTATGTCATTATTAAAGCTGACTTGAAAGACAGAAAATGTATATTCATGATCTTAAGTCATCAGTCTTTTTTAATGTATTCTTAATTTTGAGAATTTCATAGAATGTATTGTGATCATATTCACTCTCAGTAAGTCCTCAAAGCTCCACCCAACTTCCTTGCCATTCACTAATTTTGTGTCCTCATTTCTTTCCAATAATACATGGAGTCCAAGTCGTGATGCCCATAACATTTCCAGGTTTGGGGTGATGAACTGGAGCATGGTCACTCTACCTGGAGCTAGACCCTTAAAGGAAACTGATTCACCATCCCTCAGAAATATCAACTCTCTGTAGCTCCTCAGTTAGGGATGGGGGTCACTAGAGGAAGTCCTTTGAAGATGATGGCTCTATGCTGCTTCTGGTTCCACTCTCCCCGGCCTATCACCAAGCTAGAAGACTGGCTGCCATAAGCAGAGCTGCTCCTGCCACAGCAGGCTCCTCGATCCATAGGCTCCCACCACAAGTTCCCTCCACCATAGACAGAGCTTCTCCTAGCACCATGCTTTCCCTTTGAAATCATGAGAGAATTAAATCTCTTCTCCCTTAATTGCTTCTGCCAGGCATTGTGTCACAGCTATGAAAAAGCTAACTAATACACTCTCACCAACCTTGTGTTACTTATGTCTCTAGTCCCTCCTCTGTAGAGTAACCTGATATGGTTGTTATGAGGAATGACAAGTTAATAAATACAACAGCCTGCATGTCATATGGAACTCACTCATTAGGTATGGGCATGATTATTACTATGAGCACGGGACCTACATGATGCTAGGCTACTAGGTAAATGTAGGGGAACCTGTAGCCACGCCTGCTTAGGGCCTGGCTACAGGTCTGCCTGCAGGTAAACAATAAAGATCAACCATATTTTAACCCATTACAAGCATTTCCTGGTTGGACAGTCAAGTCACATGCAGAGCCTTTGATGACGTTTGTACTATTTTCTCTGGTTCCGGGGTCATAGAATCAGAAATGCAACTGTAAGTTGCCTCCCACCCCATGTCCTCTCCCTTTGAGGAATACCAGTGGAAGGATCATCTATGATCCTTCTATCCAGCTCTCTATCCTGGACTGTTCTTAATTCTCTTCCCAAAAGGGAGACAAGAGAACCTGATGGGAGCTCTTGAGTTTCCATTTAGGACAAACAAACAGACAGAAAGGAATCACACAGATTCACACTCAAGCACCACTCTAAATGGGAAGGATGTGTTTCTGATTGATCAGAAGGAAATCTACTATTAATGCAAAGACTCCTGAACTGATATTAACAACACAGAGAGAAGAAAATGGCTCATTAATGATTCATCAAAATTACTGTCACCATTAACTGAAGCACATTTTGTGATGGATAAAATGACTTATTTGAAACACACACACACACACACACACACACACACACACACACACACACACACACACACACACCTCTTGCAGCTAGGGGCATTTCCTGGCTGTCATAGTGCTTGTCACCACTCGAGGGAGCCCAAGTGTCTTTGGTCTTGGCCTCACTACAGTCACTTGGGGGCTTGGGAGAGTGGCACATCCTTTTGTTACTCTGTTGCAGGATGGACATCCAGGCGAGCTGGCTCTTTGTTGTCAAGGTCTGTCCTGTGTGCTGTGTGATGCTTAACAGCATCTCTGGCTTCTGCCCACTAGTTGCCAATAGCAACAATGCTCCCATTTCCAAATTGTGCTGATCAAAATGTCACTAGACAGTGCCAAATGTCCCCCCTCCACTCTCAGGAGGGGATGCCTCCTTAGTGAAGCTTCCAGAGCTTATGGGCCCCCAAAACTCTGATCCCTAATAGAGAAGTGTGACAGAATTGAGAAACTCTCAGCTGTAGCTGTGTCCCGCTTATGTGAACAGCCTGGTGACAAGCAGAATCTAGGAAGACTGATATGTCTCCTGCGGGTCTGGCAGGAGGCATCAGAGAGCTCGAGTCTTGGCCAGCCTTTAGAGAGACAGGAGTACTGTCAAGGTCCCTCTGGGTGGTGGTGAGCAGAGGCAATGCTGTTGTCTTTAGGCTTTTGGTAGCAGCTCAAATGATTAGTTAATTATTCATTACTATTTGTCATAAAATCCTGAAGGGCTGCCAAGTGGCATCATGCAGGCGATGCTGAAGCAGAGGACATGTCTTTTCTTACGTTCCAGTGGGTAGCAAACATGGGCTGCTTTGAAGATACACCAAGGACTGCAGGCACCAGCTCGAGAGTGTGCAGATGGGAGGTCTAAGACAGCAGGTCTTGATGCTATGCCCTCTGGGCCTGTGCTTGCACCTGCCCTGTTCTGGCTATGAAGAGCTAAAGACTGGTGGGGGGGGGGAGAGGATGGAGGGAGATGCTTCCAATGGGAAATGGAATCCAAGGTCTGACCAGGACTCAGGCCTCCTATTTGCTTACAAGTCTTCACCTCCTGCCCATAGTGGTAGCCAACCAGCCTACCTATAAGAAGACCTCTAGGTCCCTTCACTCCTCCTTCTGTTCTCAAACCCGAAGCCCTCTTTTCATGTCTCTTCCCCACTTCTTCACTTTGATGGCCACCTTCAGTATTCACTTTAGCTGCGTAAAAATACATGGGTGGTGGTTTGTGTTGGGGCTGAAGTCAGCAGGAGGCACAGTGTGATTTGCACTGATTCTGAAAATACCCGAGGGGAGGCCTGGCTTCTAGCCCGGTTCAAAGAAACCAGGCAAGGAAACATCAAGCTAGAAAAAGTCTCTCTCAAACAGAAGGGGAGATGAGTCTGGCATCTGGATTAAAAAGATTTTAGAGGCACTGGTAGCTCCTCCCTCCTGCATCTTCTTCCCCTTCTCTCCATTGTACTTCTCTCATAGTACTGCCATAGTACTCGCCATCTCTGCCATACTCAGAGATGCAGGTATCAGAAGAGGGTTCGGGATATGGGAACACAAAGCACCCATGAATGCAATGCCTGAAGACTGTGCCTGCACCCACAGGTCCCTCTTCCCCTTCAAGAACATTCTTTTGATAGTCACCATTTTTCTGAAGTCGGTAGGCACACAATTCACTGGGACATGTTTGCTGTGCACATGAAACCTCTCAGAGCTTTTAAGTCTTTTCAGACCCACTTTCTCATTTGGCAAAGGGGTAATGTGTGACACACTCGTCACACAGACATTGATCATCAGTGCAGTGCTTCAGAACTTCCTGATGTCCAGAATGCTGTGGTCAACATGCTGCTGTGTGCTGGTTCCCAGGACTGTTTTCCTGCCATGCTCCAGCCAGTGGACTCCAAAGCCTCCCCAGTGCTACAGTGGGTGCCTCTGCCATTCTCACGTTCTGACATCGTAGGGCTGTGCCTCTTCCCTCATTGTGAGGACTACTCACCAGTGTGTGTGTGACACTAACTGGTTAGGAGCTGGGCATGTGGCCTACTTTGTATTTAGCTGCTATTTTGCTCTCCTTCCCATCTATGTTTTATACTCCCTTTGGGAGTTTAATTTTCAGTCTGGTCCCTATCTCTGTTAATGACTGTCCTCTGTGGTTCATCCTGGGAAAGTTTTCAACTAAACTAACTCAGGTAAAGGATTGTGAAGGAATATTAGAGCTGAACTGTAGAAATGATTTCATTGTTTCCAAGGGAACTTTCTCCCCTCATTAGTTAGGATGGGGGAGTACACACTCATAAATGTGTGCATCCCTGTAAAACAAGAGGACAACCTTGGGTGTCATTCCTCCTTGGGCACTGGCTACCTGGTTGGGTTTTGTGGTTGGGGTGCATTCATGTGTGCATGAGTGCAATAGGTATGGTGTGTGTGTGTGTGTGTGTGTGTGTGTGTGTGTGTGTGTGTGTGTTGTATTTTGAGACAGGGGTTTTCTCTGGTCTGGACCTGTCCAACTACACTGGATGGGCTTGTTCGAGAGCCCCAGTGATCTGCCTGTTTTGCCTCTGCAGTGCTAGGACTGAAGGCTCACACCTCCATGCCTAGGGGTTTTGTTTGTTTTATAGGTGCTGAAGATGGACTTGGGTCTTTCTTCCTGTGTGATAAACATTTTACCTACTAAGCTAATTCCCCAGGCTAAAATATTCATTTGTGTTGCCATTAAATGACTATGCTTTTGTATAAGTAGAAGGCACTAACAGATCGTACCACTGGAGCTCCTAAACAAATACATTTTCAGTAGGTTAAAAAAAGAAGACAGTGTCAGGGACCAGCAGGTACAATGTGGATAGACAGCAGGCACTGTGGCAGAAGCCCTCATACCTATTTAGTGGCATGAAAGTAAAGATAGCACTAACATGAACCTCATGGGTTGTGATGAGGGTCGGAATGGGTTCACAGCAGGAAGGTGTTAAGGACGGTGCTTGGCACAGAGTTGGCAGCAGCTACTGTGACTGCAGAGGGAGATAGTGGGGTCTGCATCTGCTCCATTGTCTTTTTGCTGGCTGCTGCATGCACCTGGCTCTCTGTTCTCACAACTTGAAAGTGCATATGGTTGTGGTTTGCTGTCTCTGTGTTCTTTTAGCTGATGCCTGCCCTGACTCCATAATCACACTTGGAAATGGTGACTTCCCTTCATTCCTTGGTTTGTCACCTTCCTGTGGGTGAATTTCATAGGGCCCTCATGTTTGTCAGCAAGCTAGTTGACAGTGAGAGTAGAGGAGTCACAGTACAAAGTCTAGCTGCTCAAAATAGGGGTTGTGGGGAACAGGGGTCCAGGGAAAGAGGGGTTGAGGCTAGGGTATGAGCAGACTGGCAAGGTGATCTTCATCTTGTGCTATAATCCACGACTGCACCTCCGTAGCAGTTACATTCAGGGTTTAGAAGTATTCTATTGATTTTCACAGAGTGATCTTAAAAGAAAGAAGACTTATTTAGGACATGGCTTCGAAGCTTACCATCCATGGTGATGGAAGAACATGTGTGTTGGGGGTAACTTGCATCATGGTGACCAGGTAGCAGAAAGCAAGAGAGCAATGTCTACACTGGCTAGCTTCCTTCCATCCAGGCCCCAGCCTCTGGGGTAGGGAAACCCCCATCCAGAGCCAAGTGATCTCTGGAAACATCTCAGACACAACCGGAAGTGGATTTTTATAACCTAGGTATTCCTCAGCCAATCAAGCTAAATATCAAGATTAATCTCCACAGGCCATTTAGGCCACTTGGTGTCTTGGTGTCCAACTTCCTGGAAAGGTCATACCTGTGTTGAGGTTTCTACAGACTGACTTTGTGATTGTAGAGAGTTAGAATGTTGCAGATCAAGGGCCCAAATTATCTTGGGCCATCTTTAATCTTTTTAAAGCCATTTTTATTCACTCTGCATCTGACATAACATTTGTTGTCTTCCAGGCAAAACCTCTGGAATGTATTCTTAGCAGACTGCTAACTTCTACCACCCAAGCTAGACTGTCAGTAGGCGGCACCTGAAACCTATGGCGGTTTCCTCTGCTCTGTTGAAGCCAGTCCACCTGCTGTCTCCACCAATATATTTGGCAAGGACATTGATTTATGACTGTCATTTGTGCTACAATTCTGAAAGTTTGATCTAACTATTCCCATGTTGGAATATATCATTCAGGGAAATCTGCATGTGTCTTGGGGAATGGTCACGCATGTTTGACTCCTAATAAACTCTGAGTCCTTTCAGAGTGAGAGCTGTGTTTTATGTCAAAGCTTGTGGGCAGGAGCTCTCTGCCTCATGTCTTCATGTGACAGAGGAGCTGGGGAATTCCTCAGGTGGCCCTTTCTATGAACAGCAGGAACTACTTTCATCAGTCTCCACCTTCCTGACCTAATCACTTCCCAGAGAGACTTCCTGCAAATACAACCTAGTAAAGGCTGGGCCTTAGCAGATGTGTGCAGAGGTGACACAGATAATCATGCTGAACACAGAACACTTGTTCCTCACCTCCCGCAGTTCAAACCCTCCTGTGCAAAATATAGTGTTTGTATACCAATAACCTTCAAAATATTTTTAATTGGAAATAGAATTTTTTCATACAACATATTCTGATTATGGTTTCTCCTACCACATCTCCTCGAAGTCCTCCCCACCAACACAACCTCATTCCTTCTTTATCTCTCTCTTTAGAAAACAAACAGACAAATAAAAAAGAAAACAAACCCAAATTGAACAGAGAAAAAGAAAAGCAAAGAAAAAAGCATGAGGAGCACACACATCATATGCACACATGCACACAACATACACACACACACATGCACACATATACATATGCACAGTAACATATGCACACATACATACACATACATGCACATACTCATGCACACAAACAATAAACCCATGAAAGCACAAAATCGGAAACCATCATTGATAAGCAGGAGACCAGTAAAGTTAAAAAAAAAAAAGCCCAGACAAAGCATTATGAGACAAAAAAAAATATCCCAAAATACTATTGAGTTCATTTTGTATTGGCCATCTATTGCTGGGCATGGGCCTGCCCTTCATTTTGGTTTGTGTATACAGTGAGACTCCATCGGAGAAACTAATTTTCTTTTGCAAGTGATGTCACTGCAGCTTCCAACATCTTAACTTACACAAGGTTTAAACTTAAAGTCCAAAATCTCATCAAAATACTGTTTAAGTTGGATGTGGGAGAGAGTTAAGACATGAATTACCCCAAAAGCAAAGCTATTCCAGCTGTGGACCTGTGAAAGCAAACAAGCTATGTCCTTCCAAACTACCATGGTAGGATAGGGATCAGACAAATGTTTCTATTCCAAAGGACAGAATTTGGAAAGAAGAATAGAAAGACAAAACTCTATGGCTGAATTCCAGTAGACCTTAAGGCTAAACAACTGGTGGGTGAGGGGGTCCCCAAACATTAACTCTCTATTTCTTCCTGACTTTGTACCCAACATTATACTGTATCTCCCTAAGCTTTCCAAAAGTTTAACAATAATGTATGTCTTAATATTTTCCCAAAAGACCTTGGGAAAGGGTGGATTCTCAAGGGATTCAATGATTTTTAAACTGACTATTGCATCTATCTTTCCATGCCCAGGTAATAAAATTGATCTTTGTTCTACAAGGAAGCTAATTCAATGCATTCTCCACATCTTACGCTAACTTCCAAGTCCTGAGAGATCCACACCAATTAGGACATCAGAGTCACTGGTAATTACAGTGATGAAATTAATACATTCAAATTCAAGAAATACATTTGTTAACTCATGAGTCTAGCTACAGACAGGGACCTTTTCCTGACGGAGTCCATGACAAGTGGGGCGTTCATACCCTGGAGTTTCCTTTAGCATTCCTCTTTCCTTATTACCCAAAGAAAGCAGGTTAGAAAAAACACTCAAACTTAGCTGATATAAAGAAAAACATACTTTCAAGATAGATCAGTACTTATGTATTTCTGACCATCAAGTGATGGGGATGTAGGTGGCCTCTAGCTGAGGCATTTTTGACTCATCTTCTCATACTTCTCTGCTTGATAAGGTATGAGTCAGAATCTCAGGCCCCAGGCTCTGGCTACTTCAAGAACAGTAGTTCTCAACCTTCCTAATACTGAGACCTTTTAATACAGTTCCTCATGTTGGGGTGACTCCCAGTCATAAAATTGTTTTCATTACTACTTCATAACTGTAATTTTGCTACTGTTATAAATCAGAATGCAAATATCTATGCTTTCTAATGGTCTTAGGTGACCCCTGTGAAAGGGTTGTTCAACCCTAAAGGGGTCTCAACCCAAGGTTGAGAACCACTGCTTTAGAGGTTTTTTATTGCCTTGGGTTCTCTTTGTCTGTGTATCAGCACTCATATTCCTTGATGGCTTTCTTTACTCAGGCACTTAATAAACATGGAGAGTCTAGGCTTTTGAATTAAAACTCATTGACTGACACAACAAGAAAACTTTATAGTTCCCAAGAGTGAAACATCAGTAAACCAGGATCGCACAATCACAAACTGAGCTTTGTCAAACTCTGGCATGTTCTTAGAGGAGATGAAAGTGCTCCGAACCAGTAATAACGAGAATAGCATGTTAAAAACAGCACCCCTTGAGGATTCCAACCCATGAGAGCTAAGCTAAGAAGGCCTAACTGCTTCCTATAAAAGCTGCCGACTGCCTTGGTTTGAGGAAAATGCTATAAGACTCAGCATAGTCTCATTCTTCCTACAAAGGGTGTGGATGAGAACCCCTCTGTAGAGCCATGGCATGGAGAAGCAACTGTCTGAGTGTGACGATAGCAGCTATACTGAAGAGCAAATATTTCTCTTCTTCCCTCAACCCCCTCCCCACGTATTAAAGTTTTTATTTGTATACATTGCTTAGGATGTCGGATTTCCCTGTAACATTTTCATACATACATACATACCACCTACTTCTATCATTTTCAAACTCCATTACTCTCTCTTATCCCGCCCCCATTTTATTCCTCTTTCTCAACAGTTCCACATCTATTTTCCTATCCTTTAAAACACACGGAGTCCACATATGAGAGAGAACATTTAATATTGTCTTTCTAAGTCGCCTTATTTTCCTTATCACAATGAGGTGCTGTTGTATCCATTCTCCTGCAGGCTCCAGGACAGCTCTTCTTTATGGCTGAATAATCCTCTATTCTATTGTGTATATGTACCACATTTTCTGTCCTTCTTTCCTTCCTTCCTCCCTCCCTCCCTTCTTCCCTACTTTCCTTCCTTTTTTTCCTTCTTTCCTCCCCTCATTTTTTTTTTATTTTGAGTCAGGGTTTCTCTGTGTAACAGCCCTCACTGTCCTGGAGCTAGCTTTGTAGACCAGGCTGGCCTCAAACTCACAGAGATCCACCTGCTTTTGTCTCCCAAGTGCTGGGATTAAAGGCATGTATCAACACCAACTTTTCTTTCTTCTTCTTCTTTTTCTTCTTCTTCTTCTTCTTCTTCTTCTTCTTCTTCTTCTTCTTCTTCTTCTTCTTCTTCTTCTTCTTCTTCTTCTTCTTCTTTTGGTGTGTGTGTGCATGTGTATCATGTGGTACATGTTAATTTAAGTGCATATGTGTGTGAAGGCCAGAGGTCTAACTCGGATGTTGTTTCTAAGGAGCAATCTACACTTGTAGGCTTCTTTATTTTTCATTTCCATTTTTTAGGCAGAGTCTCATATTAGCCTGAAACTTCCTAAGTAGTCTAGACAAACTAGCTATCAAGCTCCAAGAGTCCTCCTGTCTCCTCCCCATCACTGGTTACTGAGGCTTGCCACCATGGCCAGCTTTGTGTGTGTTGGGGCAGGGAGTGGTATCTGGGGATTGAACTTAGATCCTCATGCTTCAGTGGCTAGCACTTTATTGACTGAGCTATTTCCCCAGCCCCACGCACCACCACATCTTCTTTATACACTCTAATCTTGTAACAACTTTTCTATAGTTAATAGTGACAAGAAAAACATGGGTATGCAAGTATCTGCTGACTTGGGTTTTTTGGGGGGTGTACACTCAGAAGTGTTATAGTTATGGTATGGTATGGATCATATAACAGTTTCAATATTTCTATGTTTAGGGTTTTCCAGGAGCCTCCACACTGATCTTCAAATGGTAGACCTAGTCTACCTCCACCAACAGTGTACCAGGGGTCTTTGCCCCACATCTTCCCAGCATTTGTTGCTTTTTTACTTTCTTCACTGTTAAGAAAAATCGACATGCCTAAATGTTTTGCCCACACTAAGTGTTTTGCTAAGTGTTTAGCACACATGTGAGGGCTGCTGGGACCAGAAGAGGGTGCTGGATTCCCTGGAACTGGAATAACAGACAGCTGTGAGCCACCATGTGGTTGCTGAGAACCAAACCCCAGTCCTCTGCAGGAGCACACAGTGCTCTTAACTCCAGCCCCAGCTTTTGCTGTTTTGATGATAGTGATATGGAATCTCAGTGGAGCTTTGGTTGGCATACTCAAGATGACTAGAGATAGGAACACATTCTCATTTATGGCCATTTATGTGTCGTCTGAGAACTCTGGACTGTTCGTTTGCCAGTTTCTTGACTGGACTATTTGTTCTTTGGAATAAGTTATATATTTTGGGCATTAGATTGACAGCCAACAAAAACACTCTACCATTCTGTAGACTGTCTCTTCACCCTGACAACCGTTTCCTTTTCTGTGCAGAAGCATTTCAGTTTGATGCATCCTCGCTTTCAATTACTGCAATATTTCCTGAGCTGTTTGAGTTTTATTCAGAAACATGTTACCTATCCCAACAACTTTAAGTGTTTTCCTGTAGTGGTTTCAAATTCTCAGATCTTACTTTGATCTGTTTTGAAATGGTATTTGGACAGGGTGAGAGAAAGATCTAATCTCATTCTTCAAGTGGATATTGGGTTTTCCCAGCACCACACGTTAGACATGCTGTCTTTTCTCCAGTGTATATGTCTGGTCCCTTTGTTGAGAGTCAAATATATGTAGCTGTGGGGATTCATGGCCATATCTCTGTTCTACTCCTTTGGTCTATACTTGTATTTGCCTGATGACAGCAAATGGATTTTGGAATACACCTCTGTAATACTCAGATTTTAGGACTCATGATACCCTGATACTGTTAGCCTGCTCACATGGCTTAGTGAAGCTCTGTCTGACATCCATCATGCTTCCATGTGAACTTTTTTTTCTGGTTCTCTGGAAAATGTTGTTTGTATTTTGCTAGGGGATTGCATTGAGCTTGCATTGAACTTACAGGCCCCCTTTGATAAGATGACTGCTTTCACAGTATTGATTCTTCCAGCAAGTGAGCATGTAGCCTCATAAGGGGGTGTTGAATTATGTCAAACTCTTTTCTGCATTGTGAAGATGATTCTGTAATTTTTTTCTTGACTCTATTTTTTGTGCTGTATTGCGTTTAATAATTTGTGTATATATTAGATCACCCTTGCACCCCTGGAATTAAACCAACTATCATGCTGTGTGCTAGCTTTTAAAAAAATATGTTGTTGAGTTCTGGTGACAAGCATTTTTACTGATAATTTTTTGCATCTATGTTCACTGGAGAAGTTGGGCTATAAGATTTTTTCTTCCATATTTTTATTTTATTTTTGTTTTTTTTTTCGAGATAGGGTTTCTCTGTATAGCTTTGGAGCCTATCCTGGCACTCGCTCTGGAGACCAGGCTAGCCTCGAACTCACAGAGATCTGCCTGCCTCTGCCTCCCGAGTGCTGGGATTAAAGACGTGCACCACCAACGCCCAGCCTTTTGTTATGTTCTTATCCAGGTTTGTTTTCAGGACCATACTGACTTTGTACTTTGAGTCTCATAGCATCCCTTCTCTTCCTATTTTGTGGACTATTTGGAGGAGCATTGGTGTCCAGGCATGTAGGATTCAGCAGCAAATCTATCTTGAGCTGCTCCTTCTTGGGAGCTTTTGTGACTGCCTCAGTTTCATGGTTTATTGTTGATCTGCAAAGTCTCTCCTCTTCTGGTCTCTGGTGTTTCTGCTGGGAAGTCGGCTATCATTTTTGGAGGATTGATTTCCCAAAGAACTCAGTAACCTATCTGGTAACCTACTGTATTTTTTGTCTTGTGTTATTGGTGTTTACACTATGGTATAATGTGTAGAATGATTTCCTAATCATGTGTTTGGGATCATAAGTGTCTTCTATACTTGGATGTCAATGTCCTTCCCTAGATTTGGATCATTTTGCACTGAGATCTCACTGAAAAGATATTCTATTACTTTAGTCTATGTCTATGTTTCTTATTCTACATCAAAAGATCTTAGGTCTACTCTCTTGATAGTGTCCTAGAGGTCTTAAAGGTTTTGGTCATCATCATTTTCTTTGTAGCTATTGATATATGTGGTAATTGCTCAGCCTGGCTTCAACACTGGATATCCTTTCTTCCACCAGGTCTAATATATTATTCTGTGAGTAGAACATGCCCCTTTTCTTGTGTGTGTGTGTGTGTGTGTGTGTGTGTGTGTGTGTGTGTGTGTGTGTGTGTGTGTATACAGTATGTGTGTATTATGTGTGCTGTTTGTGAGTGCTTTGTGTGTGTGTGGAGGTCAGAGGACAACTTCAGGTGTCAGTCTTCACACTTTCCCTGTTTGAGATAGAGTCTCTTTGTTGTTTTCTGCTGCAAATGCCGGGCTAGCTGGATTGCAAGATTCTGGGATTCCCCCATCTCTGTCTCCCGTCTATCTCCAGGAGCTCTGGGATTGCAGACAGTTGTGCCATGCCTCTGTCTTTCTTTAACATGCGTTGTGGGGGTTTCAGCTCATGATGGCAGGGGAAACATTTCACACTCAGAGCCACTGCCCCAGCCCAGTGATGGTTTCCATATTATTTATTGAGCTCTCAATTCCATGACGCCCTCCCCTGTATCTCTGTTGAATTTTTACCCAAGTCTTTAATTGATTTTATTTTTCACCCCCTCTCATTATTTGACCTCACTGAGGGCACTGATCATCTTTAAAATGATGTTTTTGAATTTTTTGTTTGGCATTTCAACCATTTTGTTGTCTCTGATTATGACAAAGCTAATGACCTTTGCTTAGAGTTGTACCTCTATGCTGTAAGTTGTGAATCTGATGGGACGGATTCCTTTTCTAGTTTCATATGGAGGGTTTTGATTTTTGTTTATTTGCTTGTTTGTGAGTAGCATTCTCTTAAGTATGCAATGTAATTACTCACAGAGGGGAAATGAACCATGCTGCGGGCCAGGCTGGCCAAAGCTACACCACCTGCCTCCTTTCAGCATGTGTGCGAAGCATTCACTTTAGAGACTTCCTTTCTTCATGTATGGAAACCACTGATAATCCCAGTGGATTCCGGGGGGCTGGGGGCTGGGCAGGCCTGCACTTGCTCAACTCCAGAGGTTCCCCAATCTATGTATCCAGACATTACCACTGTGTGTTCCCGGGCTCCCTACCTCATAATCACTCCTCGTTTGTTTACAGATACCTACATTAGAAACGACTCAAACACTAGGCCCTCTTTTAAAATGGTGCCTGGCCATCCCACTCCAAATGATGGGAAACGTGGAACTGATCTCTTCTCTGAGACTAGCCCACCACACACAGTGTCTGTCACACCAAGTCCCTGAGCTGGCTCTAAGGCTACTGAGGACGCTGGACTTTTCCTGTGGCTGGGCCTGTGACCTGTTGTCACCAGGACTGCGACCCTCTGGAGGAGTACTTCGTGGCTCCAGTGCCACGCCCTCTCCTAGGAAGTCAGCCTTACAGTGGAATTGTAGCCTATCTTTCTCTGCATTGTGCTCCTGCTTCTCCGTGATGTTCAGCCTCATGTCCTCGATTCTTCCTCTCTGTATTTTCTCAGAATCATCTCATTAACCAGCCTACCCTCAAACCCCTTTTCATTCTGTAATTTACATTTACAAGTAAGTATAGTTACAGTCAAAAAGTAAAGAAAATAATAAAGTGCTCTATAAAGTGAGGATGACAGAAGTTAGAGGCTGATCCTGTGTCATTCATTCTGGTGAGAACACTGGATCTCTGCTTAAGCCTGCACACTGTGTGATGGGTGACTTACCACTAAAGCCCAGACGGCTGAAAACTCTTCCCTGAAAGCATGCTAAGTGTGCATTTCCCAACATGTACCAGCAAACTAGAATTCCTGCAAAGGAGCTATCTGCAATGGATGATTGACCCATTAGAACTTAGGGATGTGGAGAAGTTGGCAGTCAGAGCCAAATTATAATTTATCTTGACCTATCTTCAGGTCCCAAAGTAGCGCCCGTGTGGGACTAACATCCCATGACTAACAGGTAAAAAACTTTTGAGCTGGGTTGTGGTGGCACATGCCTTTAATCCTAACACTCAAGAGGCAGAGGCAGGAGGATATCTGTGAGTTCCAGTCCAGACAAAGGGAGTTCCAGGACAGCTAGAGCTACACAGAGATGCCCTGTCTCAAAAAACAAGGCAAAACAACAACAGTAAAACCACCACCAACGAAACACGCACACCCAAATAAAACCTTTTGAAATGTTTTAACAACAAAACCCTAGTTTCCATCAATCAAAGGGGTAAGAATGCTCTCAGATCGCTTCCAAGGCCTGTAACAGAGTTCAGTTTTCTTGAACCCATCTACCTGGTATACCCACCAATATATTTGAAAAGTGTCTCTTTTTTTTATTTATGGTTTTCTTTGTTCTGTTACTATAAAAGGTTCATGAAATTGCTACCTCATTGGAACACAGTATTTGGGTGACCTAAATCTATGCTCCTGGGTTCATATTTCTTTTGAGGTGGGAGCTATTTTGTTCATTGACATACCTTTAAAAAGCTGTTAAATCTATATGTATTCCTTACTTCCAATATTCTTCCCCAGGTTTTTTAGGGTTCTCTGTTTCCTTATTCCATGAATACCCCTAAGGTCTGTCCTACAGAAGGCAAAGATAAGACTTGTTCTCTTGTCTCCAAATGTGGCTGTCTCATGGAAAAAAAAAAAAAAAAACTTTATTTTTTCTTTTGGAAAACTATGCTTCCAGTTGAGTACATGCTACTCAATGTCCAAATGGTCCCGGTTCTGGCATTACATCCTGCAGTCAGTACACCATGACTAGCATCCTTTGTAAATCCACTGTAAAGCCCACTGATGGATGAGGAAAGGAAGACACCAAGAAGTGACCTAAGACCTGAACATCTGACCTAGACAGCAAACCTTTTGTCACCATTTCCAAAGTGGTGGCATTTTACTCCAGGAGCATTGGCAGCATGTACAAAGCACAGCCCTGTGCATCCAGCGTGTTGTTGCTCCAGAGTTAAGTGTCAGGAACATGGCCATGACCAGTTAAGCATCAGGAGCCATGGGCCAGTGGTCAGAAGAACAATAGCTCCTCCATAATCACTGTCAAAGACTGAGGGGCAGCCCCCTCTCACTCCACAGCCATTCTCAGTATTCCATTAGTAGGAGTTTCTTTCTGAGGGAAGACATGAGAGATGGGTGGGAAGAGGGTTAGGAAGTGGAGGTTGGGAGAAAGAGAGTGATTGAAAGAGAAAAAGAGACCACTCTGAACAGGATACATAATAAAAGGTAACGGGAAATAACCTCCAGATACAGTCCATCAGTCAGACCTTCAGTTCTTTAGACATAGCGCCACTTTTTAACCCTCCCTATAACCTAAAACATGGAAAGATTATGTATGTGTTTTGGGAAAATGAGGGAGAGTTTCAAAAGCTTCGCTGGGTCATAAGGTAATTAATTATTCTCTCCAGGGTTTGAATCTAACTTTTTTTCATTCCTAAATTTAGTCCTTCAGCAGTACATGAAGCTTCGTGACCCTGCTGAAAGCTAACAGCAAAGACCAAGTCAAAGACACCAGACCCACACATTCAGTGCCCCTCCAGTCACTCCACATGGAAGAACACAAGGGTTTTCCTTGACAGCAACTTGTAAAGTTGAGTGAAGTGTGGCTGCCAGAGAAGGACAGTCCATTATGCATCTAGTGTTTACACACTCGTCATAACCTTCCTGGGTCTATTTGCATTTTCAGTCCAAAACCCTGTTTTGCGTTAATGAGGCCCACAAGTTCCCTAGCCAAATGTTTATTGGCTTCCAGCTTAACATAAGCTCGTATCTAATCAGTGTAGACGTTGAAACAAGTACCATGCTGGCAAATTCCCAAAGCAAAAGGAGGTAAATGAGAACAACATGAATGAGACAAACAAGGGAACCACCATGGGGGAACAGTTTAATCAACACTTTGAGAAACGTGGCTGCCTCCTGCCGTGCTGAAGCACAATCTGTTTTGTGGATGGCCAGGGCTTACTTAACCATACCTTCCCGGTGCAAAGCCCTTCTGCCTTTTGCACCAGAACTGGGGGGATGGGAGCGTCGTTTTATAACAAGAGGAACTAAAAGCCTTTAGATCCAGGTTTTTAAGTAAATATTTCATAAGTAAAGGATGGGAGCAGATACTAGAATTGTCTCACCTGTCAAACCCAAATGTTTACGGCCAACTGCTGATTCTCTGCGTGAGGATTTTGTCAGGCATGGGGGGAGGGTGATAGACAGGGGTTCCAGGCAATAGGAAGACTTAACATACAGCGGCTGCTCTCATCCAGGGATGGAGGTGATAGACAATTAATTTGATGGGCAAATAGTCAAAGACTTCATTTGTAAGGAGCGGGGTATCTTAACTCTGCACCCTGCATCTTTCCCACAGTTCTGGAGATTCAGTTACCGGAAGCAGAAACTTGTTCGATCAGCTTCCTTCCATTCCCTATCTCACGCCTTCACCCTTTTCTTACTGTTTCCCAGATTGTATCTCCAAATATAGTTAGGATCTCCTAGTCCAAATCTCCTTCAGGAGAAACTACCCAGGATGATGCACACAGTCAGGATGGGAAGGGAAGGAGTCACTAAGGAATGAGGTGTTGACTCCTTCACTGATCATGCCAACTGTAGGCTGTGTCATCTCTTTCCAGCTTTTTCATCACTGAGCAATTTTCAGTGATATCAGGGTTCTGCTGACCACCTGGAAGCTAATGGTTCCCTCTATCTTCAGGGCCACCCCTCCAGATAGAGGGCAGCAGTCACTGCTTCTCTCGGGTATCACTACATTTAAAAAGATAAGCATGGAAGCGCCCAATGTTAGAACTGAGTGGAAAGGGCAAAGACACCCGTTGGAACGGACTCAGAGACTGCCAAAGAGGCTCACATCAGGTGGAAAACCTGACTCTGTGGTTCCTATTGAAGGAACCAGCTTCCCTTTTGGCAGCCATAACAGCCTAACACGTGCTTGCCATAAACCTGCCTTGGTCACTTAGAGGTCAGATGCCTGTCTCGTGACAAGGAATCAATCAGAAGTTAGCTGGTGGCGCTATGCTTTACGACCCTGGGTGTGCTTTACGGACAAGCACACAGCAATGACGTAGAGAGCATAGCAACCACCCTGGGAGGGCCTATGGGCCATAACAACCAGTTGACCAATCAACACAGGGCAAGCCCTCCAAGGCTGGAGGCACACCAATTGTAAGCATGTGCGTACCCCTAGACACTCCCCTTACACTGCCCTATAAGATCTTTCGGGAGCCCCTAGGAGCCGTCTTTTCTGGCCATCCGCCATGGCGGGTGGGTGAAAGACCCGAGCTAACATGGGGTTAGCTCGTTAAATTACAAGAAAGCCTCGTGCAGTTTGCAGCAAGCTCTCGAATCTGCCTGGTGATTGGGGTGACCGTGAACGTGGCCTGGGACCCCAGATACTTGAGTTTTCGGGGGTCTAACACTATGTAGCCCATTCTCTGCTTGAGTGGGTGTCACCTTCACCTATAGTCCTCCCCTGGTTCTGTGATGAAGGGCCTTACTGCTGTCTTCCTCCAGCACTCTCCCACCTAAGAGTATGTATACCAGGCTGGCCCCTAAAGACTGTGACTGCCTGGATCCTTGACTATCACATCCTAGGGCGTTGCTCTCTTCCCGCACACAAGCATGATTTCTCCTGTCCCCGAGCTGAACAGTGTCCTAGCTCCTACACCTTCACCATGCCTCTTCCATCTTTTTTCTTCCAGACAAATCCTACTGAATACAGTACCAAGACCTGGGACAGAGTTAGCCAGAAACCACCACACCTCCCACCCTGATGACAGCATGGCAAGAGAGGGCATAGCCTCCTCTGCCTCCTCAGCCAGTGACACTGGGGCAGGAGAGAGTGTAACACGTACCCCTTCCTCCTCAGCCTTATGTCCTCCCTCTGGAGCACTGCCAGCTTTCTTCAGCAAGAAGCATTCTCAGCAGGCCAGCCTCCTGACATACAGAGTTCATTGTGGGGAGGTAAACCAGGAGTCAGCACCTTAGACAGTCCAGTATTTAGGTCCTCTCTGGATGATGCACAACTAAAGGGAGAACAATACAGCGCACTCACTACTCAAGTATATCAGTCCGTGTGAACTGTGGAAGGGCTCACAGTGTTCACCTAAGCCGTTGTAGTCCCTTCTAGCTATTGTAGGGAATGTTGTTTATATCAATATTTAAACATGCTACTGCCCCCAAATGAACCACAACAGTCTCATATAAAGCTATTTTAGTATGATGAACTGATATTTGGACAATTGAAAACTGTTCTCCACTTGCCATGCAAACAAGTGCAATGGTGCCTCCGTTCCACAAATACATATTTAAACAGTTTAAAAACACATTGACTGCATAATTTGTATTTGTAACTGCTCAAAATAAAGGTCTTTTTATTTAGCATGCCAAATAACGGGAATTTGGATGCCGTTGGAAAGGATGCATTATTCATGGGAAAGAGAAACAAAATCAATAAATGAAAATTCAAATAAAAATACAAGCCATTGTGGTGCGGCTTCCAGACAATGATGATCTCGTGCATTATTTACTCAAGGGAAAGCAGCTCTTTGGACCTGGGCTGTGGGCAGAACTGTAAACTCCTGCCTAGGCTGTTTGAAGATAAACAAAACAGTATGTTTCCAGTATTTTTCAGCTTCACTTAGTTCATGATTAAAATTATTTTAAAACTCAACAACAAAATAAGGTGGGAAGGATGTGATGGTCTCTCATCAGTGCTCTGTTCAGTTCTCTGCTGCAGGGTGTGCAGAATACATTAAAGATTAAAGCCCGAGATGGGGTTCTGTGGAAAACAGATCTTTGCATATTGGTCAAGTATGCTTGTCCTGAGAGGAGTGGGGGCTAAATCTCATCATCTCATTGCTCCCAACAAAGACATTAAGAATGGTTAAAGGGAGACCTTGGGGACAGACAGCCTGGGCCAAATCCCTACTTCATTATAGGGTTTCCCCTTTTGTGAAGACCTGCCCTGGCTAAAATGAGGCAAATGCTGCACTTACTAATTTACTTAAATATTGTACATTGCCCCCTGAGTTTTCACTGGCAATATTCAGGGCACTGGGGAGAGTGTTAAACAGAATAGAGAACAATGCCTGCTCTGAGTGATCGCGCTCACCTCCTATCTCCATTGCATTTGAGGGTGTGGCTAACTTCCTATCTCCATTGCATTTGGGGGTGTGGATATGGGTATTTTATGAATACTGCAAATCTTTAAAATGGCTCAATTTAAACTTTTGTTTTATATTCTAGAAAGTTTAGAGACAAATGTTCTCATGGCATAGTCCTGTGACCTAGCTTTGCTCCTGGATATATGTTGCCTCTCTCTCTGTGTTCAAATCTCATGGATATCTTCGTCATTCTATTGCAACATACATATTTTGATAACTGCATTCAACAACTTTTGGGAAAAAAATTAATAATTTATTGATTAATCAAAAAATGAATAAACAAATAAATAAATACAATAACATAAGCATAGGTATGTTCCTACATCTTAAAATGGTTGTCTTGTTTTGCTTCCCAAAGGGATCCACCCCTGGCCTCAGAGTGAAAGTTCACCTAAAACCACCCATTAATTTAACAACAATCACTGAATACATGTAGTGTGCCAGACTCTATTCAAAGGGGGTGAGCTTTCATGGTTAGTAACATAACCTGAGTCTATGAGAGACTAGGTCTATATGGAACTGTCTTAGTTAGCTCTAACCACTAACAGAATACCATATATTGATGGCTACAACAACAGGAATTTGTGTTTTAAACTTTTGGAGTGTAATAATCCAAGTACCTGTGACAGCCTGGTCAAAACATGGTGAGGGCATGTTGCTTAATTGAAGATGGCAGGCTTTTTGCTGTATTCTTGTGGCACAGAGAAAGATCAGAGGGAGACAGGGATAAATATGTATAAATGGGGATGGTAAAGAAGGAAGGAGGGTGAGAGATCTTTCTCGCTCTTAAAGAGACACTGATTTTGGTTAAGTGCTCCACATTACGACCTCATAAATCCTTCATTACCATCCCAAGACCTTTTCCCCAGCCCCAGTTACAGGAAGATTAGGGCTTCAGCATTCAGTCCATAGCAGAGACTTCATAAAGACTTAGCCAATATTGAAAGAACTCCAGGCAAAAGATGTTGCAAATTCTGTCCATGCTAACATTTGGATTGGAAGTCACTCACTATTTAGTACTTCCATTAGAACTCAATCAGATTGCAGGAAAGGGTCAAGTTACCTTATTCTATCCTCAAAAGAGACGGTTTCTTTTTCTTTTAGATCATGTTTCGGTAGCATCCTCAAGGAACACAGCTGATAACAGTTGGACTAGTTTGTGCTAATTGCACTGTCTGGGTACCATGGAGAGCTGTTGCTAGATGTGCTGGCATCTACCTAGTCAATACAGAATATACCCAAGACATTGCCAGGGGCTGGTGATGCAGGAATTAGTAACAAAACACTATCCCTGTCCTTACAGTTGAAGAGGACACACAGGCAAATAAGTAAATGACAACAAAACATTACATAAGTGGCAGAAGGCGGGAAAGGTGGGCACACATACATGCATAGTGACATGAGAGATAACAAAGCTTTCCAGTGCATCCCATCTGAACTGAAATCCCTGTTATATAATGATGGTCAGGTAATGTGTATGAAGAGGACTAATGCAGGGAACATGTTCCAGAAATAGGGAGGAATGAAGGGAAATGATGTAGAGGTTACAGAAGGCAATGCTTCTCAGGAAAAGTCAAAACTGCACACTGTTTCTGCAGGGATGAGAGAGGAGGTCCCAGGACAGAACTTTTAAGGGTAGTATTGTCTAACAGACATTGGAAGTAGGGGGATGTGGTGACAGAAGGTGGCAGACTGCTTCGGAATCTGGGCAGAACTCTTCCAAAAGGGGCTCCAAATATGCTAAGAGGTGATGGAAAGGGTACGCAGAGGTTACACAAGTGAAAAAGACTTGGTTGAACAACTCCAGAAGAGCAGCTTTCACCAAGTGATGTGTGACAGCTGCTGTTACGCCCTTCCCATTGGCTTTGTTGGTCTTGATGGGAGGGAATTTGACAGACTATCAAGCTTGTCCAAGGTGATGTCTGTGTTATATGCATGCATGTGAAAAAGCACACACTTTTAAGTATGTACAGGGCAGATTGTAAAATTTTAAGGATAATTTTTTTCTGCATTCTGAGTTATCTATCTAGGTGATAAGGTAATATTAGTTTATTACTTTATTTCTATATTTTCTACATAGAATATTATTATTTTATAAATTTAGCAATAAAAATAATTTTAGACATCGACATAAAGAATGTAGGACAAGTATCAAAGCTAGAAAATTAACTTGTGCTAACTATAAACTAAAACACAAGTGTAGCTATGCTTTCATACCAGCTGTCCTGGTTGATTTTTTGTCAACTTGACACAAGTTAGAGTTGCCTGGGAAGAGGAACCTCAAGTGAGAAAATGTCTCAATCAGACTGCCAGTAGGCAAATATGTAGGGCATTTTCTTGATGAAGGAGGGAGGGCCTGGCCAATTGAATGCTAGGCCACTCTTGGGCAGACAGTCTTGGGTAGCATAAGAAAGCAGGCTCAGCAAACAATATTAGCAGACCAATAAGTGAAGGGACCAGCTCCCCTTTCGGCAGTCATAACGGCCGAACACGTGCTTGTATGACCGAGTCCTGGACACTAGAAAGTCAAATGCCTGCCTCGTGACAAGGAACCAATCAGAAGTTAGCTGGTGGCGCTGTGCTTTACAACCCTGGGTATACTTTACGGACAAGCACACAGCAATGACACAGAACATAGCAACCACCCTGGGAGGGCCTATAGGCCATAACAACCAGTTGGCCAATCAACACAGGGCAAACCCTCCAAGGCTGGAGGCACACCAATAGTGAGCCTGTGCGTACCCCTAGACACTCCCCTTACGCTGCCCTACAAGATCTGTAAGCAGCGGGTTGAGCTGTCTTTTGCAAGCCATCCGCCATGGCGGGTGGGTAAAAGACCCGAGCTAACATGGGGTTAGCTCGTTAAACTACAATAAAGCCTCATGCAGTTTGCATCAAGCTCTTGAATCCGCCTGGTGATTGGGGTGACCGTGGTCATGGCCTGGGACCCCGGATACCTGAGTGTTCCAGGGGTCTAACATAAGCAACTCTCCTCCATGGCCTCTGCTTCTGCTCCTGCCTCCAGGTTCCTGCCTTGAGTTCCTGCCCTGACTTCCCTTCAAGATTGACTATAAGCTGTAAAATGAAATAATCCCTTCTTCCTCAAACTGCTTTTAGTCACGGTCTTTATCATAGCAGTAGGGACTCAAATCAGTACACTAGTTTATCCCAAATGATTCTATGATCATTTGACTTTCTTTATATTTATTTGGTGTGTGTGTGTGTGTGTGTGTGTGTGTGTGTGTGTGTGTAGGTCAGAGAACAGTTTATAGGAGTCTCTTCTGTCTTTTGACTCAGGGACTCAGGTCACTGTAAAAGTGCTTTTACCCACTGAGCCTTCTCTCCATCCTTTTCTGCCCATTCTTTCTTCAGATGCAATCTGGCAAAACACTTCATGTGGAGTACCCTACATCTCTCATGTTAGGTAGGACCCAGGTGACTCAGAAAGCCATAGCACCCAACACACAGTCTCTCTCCACCCTTCTCCCCCCCACTCCTTAGCCAGCTCAAGAGGAGATAATACCTGGAAAATAGAAAAATCCAAAGAACTTGAGTCCTTGCCAGAGCTCCTCACGCATGCTTTCCTTCTCCACCGAACCCCTAAACCCCAGCCCCAGCTACCACAACCCATGCTTGTGACTTTCTAAGCTGATCTGTAGGTCTAATAAATCCTTAGTTGTTGGGGGGGGGGGGATGCTAGGAAATATCATCTCAAGGTACAAACCTCTGGTTCAGATGGGCCTACAATTGTATTGCAGATGTGAGCATGTCTGCTATTATATAGCATGGCCTCAGTGTAGAATGCCTCCTAGTTTGCATTTCTACAGGACTAAGCACTTGAATAGGCCTGCACCTGGGCCAAGGGCGAGGTGTGTAAGTAACAAGTGAGGACACAGATAGAGTTAGGGGAGATCAAGCAGAGAGGAGTCAGCTGAAGGAGACAGAAATGGCCTTGTGGCCTTGGAAGCATGGTTAGGAGACAGCCAGGAAGATGCTGAATAAACAAGAGACTCCAGTTTTGCAACATGGAACTGAGAGCTCTCTAAAGATGACAAGATGCCTGTGCTTGGTCTTTATCGCCGTTGGATTGCTAGGAGTTTCCAAGTCCACGCTCCCCCACTCAGGCTGAACCTCATGGCTATTGTGGCTTGGGGCTGAGACTTGCCGGGCATGACGCTTAGTAAAAGTATATTCTTTTTGAATTGTCACTCATAGCCAACCTCCTCAGCTATGACAATACATGCTGCACAGAGGACAAAAAAATTCAGTCAGACATCACAAAGCAGGGTTCCTGGGACTCAGCTCTCACCATGTGGTCTAAGTGGGAAACTACTGGTCCTGAAGCCAGGGAAAGTCTAGAGAACATGATCCAATCCAGCCTTGAAGAGTCTGGACTTCCAGACAGACCCAGGAAGGAATAGTAGGACCGGGAGATCTACTAGTCATATTTCTGGATTTTAGTTTACAAAGGAATCATCTTAAAACTGGTTAGAAATAAGAGGTTCCCAGACACCATACCCAGATTCAGGTTCCATTAAGTATGGGGAGGGGTGTGCACCAGGCATTTGCTCTGCTTGCAGCATCCCAGGTTGTTCAAATACAAGTTGCCACATGTTGAGAAATGTTGACTTAAAATTGGCATGGCACCCAGTGATCTTACTGCTTTGATCAGTGAGGTCTGAGAGACAAAACATGCCCAGTTACTTCTGAGGAATTCTTCAGGTGTTCATGGTGTGAAGCAAGGGTCACCTCAAGGCCCACACAGGTCACCTCAAGGCCACATAGCTGCAAGCTTCCTAAAGCATCAATTATAATTGCTGGTCTAGAGACATTGTTATTTTTTATTGAAGCAAAGAAGAAATACAAACTGACCACAAGCTGCCTTGACTAGACCTCCAGTTCAATATTCTCTGTCTCCAGTGGAGAATATGAGACCCTCTCTCAGTGAGTGGCAGTAAATGCACTATTAGTTTCCTCATCTAAAGTAAGCAGTGCCATGTGTGACTACTGGAACTGCTGTAAGACATACAGGAGATGATGCTGAGTAAGCCCCAGACACAAGTCTGATATTCCAAAATGGTCCATAAATATTCGGTTTTCCCTCAGTGAACAGAGCTCCTAGGTCATTGAGAAATTGTACTGTCCTTTTGTCTTCAAGATGAGAACCCTGAAAGAACTTAAAAGAAATGGTTTTCAGCTACAGGCATGTCATGCAAATGTTAGTAATAATGGGAAAATATAACAGCAGGTAGATGGTATAGTGAAGTTTATCTGACCATAATGACAGAGAAAGAATAAAATGAGACCCAGCACTGGAGGAAGCCCAGTGAGAGGATGCCTCCCTTTCCTGTGGCTCTGTCATGTCATACTGTCCCACTGTTCCACTGTTCTGTAGCACTGAACGGAACAGAAGGCACTGTTCTGTGCCTTCTAAGCAAACTCCTTGAAAGTGAAAAGCAGAAATTGTCTTGCAATCACTCCTTCATTTTCTTATTCAGCTGAGACTAAAACAATCTAAGGGTAAGACGTGTGTGTGTGTGTGTGTGTGTGTGTGTGTGTGTGTGTGTGTGTGTGTGTGTGTGTTCATTAAACATAAAGCTACACAAGAGGCAGTGAGACTGCCCAGGGCCACTTCTGAGGGCCAGCCACTTCTCTACATCATTGTGTATCTTTCCAGAGTTATTTTATACAAGTAAATTATGTTTTGTAAAAATGATAGTTACGCAATACCTGACTTGTGCTTAGTTCTTGTAGTTCATAAAAATGCCAAGTATTTTAACTTGTATGCACATCTAATTTTGTGCACATTAATTGTGTGTGCTGGGATTTTTGTTTCTGTTTTGATTTGGTTTGGTTTTGCTTTTTTTGCTTTTAATTTTTGAGATGGGTCTCACTACCTGTGGCCTAGGCTAGCCTGAAACTCATTATAGCCAGTTGTCCTTGAGTTCACAGAAATCCTCCTGGCTCTGCCTCTCCAGGACTAGGAACCATGTGAGCTACCATGCCAGCTCTGTAGAGTACCCCACCTTAGTGGGTGCCATACTGCTCTCTGTTTTCTAGGCAGCATCATACTGCACAGCATGATTTAAGCACCCTTACTGAGAAACACTCAGGTCATTTGGAATTTAGATGGATTTGCAGCAATTATTGCTACACTACTACAAATGAATCTCTGTACATATGCCTCTATACATGTTTGAGAGTACATCTATAGTATCAGTTCCCCACGGTAGAAATAGGAGCCATTCATAGCCCAGTAATTACTAAATTGTTCCCCACTAAAGTTATACTAATTTACTCTCCAAGCAACAATGACTATGGACCCCAATATTTCAACAATTGGCACATTATCAAAATTTAAGACCCTGATAAGTATTTGTACTTCATATGAATCAAAGAAAGTTCTGATGGGGAGGAAGAGGAAGGCCTCCTACCAGGTCTAGGATGATTATGTGTTTGGACACATAAACATGCAAAATCAAGTCAAGGCAGATTTTAATTTAAATGTATGAACTGGCTAGTTTTCTTTTTAGCTTGATTCAAGGCACACTTGTCTGGGAAGAGGGAATCTCAATTGAGAAAATGCCTCTGTCTAATTGGTCTGAAACAAGTCTGTAGGGCTTTTTCTTGTTTAATGATTGATGTGAGTGAGGCCAGACCACCATGGAAGGTGCCACTCTGAGGCAGGCGGTCCTAGGTGCTATAAGAAATCTGGCTAGGCAAGCCTTGGGGAGCAAGTCAGCAAGCAGCATTCCTCCATAGCTTCAGTTTCTGTCCCCTGGTTCCTGTCTTGAGTTCTTGCCCTGACTTCACTTTATGATAGACTGTCAGCTGAAATACCTACCCCTCAAAGCAACTTTGGGACATAGTCTTTATCACAATAGAAAGCAAAAAAGAGAATGGGAATAAGGAATGATGAAAGATAGATTAGTTTGATTACAGTAAAATTGTTAGCACCTGATCATTAAAAAGTACTATGCAGAAGTAAATGGATGACGAAGTCTGGAGAAGGACCATGTAACACGGAATTGGCTCACTTGGCATCTGCACTTATATGCTAATTCTATACACAAAACAATTTTTAAAAACAATAGAAAAGTGAATAAAAACACAAGCACTTGACAGTAAAGGCAATGTGAATGTTGAACATGCATGTAAAAGTGCCCTTTAGTATTTAAAGAAATGCAAATTAAGGCCTTAATGAAATGCCGTCTTACTATCTGCCAACAGCTTGTGTGGGTGGGGTATGGGGTCTTGGACAAAACTCGGAGAACCCTTTGAAAATACCAGTCACTACACCCTGTGACAGGAGGTGCATACTTTGTAGTTCTAGCTTTATAACCTGCAGAAAACCTGTGCAAATCATGTTCCTAGCAAAAACCTGGAAATAAGCCACATGTCCAATAGACTAGACAACAAAACATTGTTTACCTTTGCACAATGGATTATTATATAGAAAACAAAATCATGAGCTTAAAAACAAGTTCGTGTTATGTAAATGCTGTTGTTCCCACTTACTAACAGTGTAACGTTGGATAAGTTACTTTTCTTTATCTCATTTTCTCAAACCTAGTTTCCCAGCTCTGCGGTGAAGACTAACTAAATGCATAATTGCTCTGAACGCTGTATCTGCCACACAGAATGGGCATCACATTAGCTATTGTTACTTGAGAAGGAGCTGAGCAGGGGTAGTGCCGCTGGGGTGGTGCACGCCTTTAATCCCAGTTCTCTGGTGGCAGAAGCAGGTGGATCTCTGTGAGTTTTAGGACAGCCAGGGCTATACAGAGAAACCCTGTCTCAAAAAAAAAAAAAAAAAAAAAAAGTGGGACAAAGTTTTTAGCCATGTAAATAAAAAAGCTATGGGCTTTGACTCAGATGCTGAGGCGTGAGGAAATGTAGGATGGAGAATCAACAGAGTGGAGGTGGGAAGGATGAACTTCAGGCAGGAGGATCCAAAGGTCAGATGACAAAGAGTGTGTAAGAGTGTATATGCAGGGACAACTTAGAGTGAGTGGGTAAGAGGTGAGATGAGGGGCTGGCGTGTCAACAGAGAGACAACACACTCCTCCCACCAGACCTAAGGTCATGAGGGTCTGCTCAACACTCTGTTCCTGCATGTTCCTGAAAGGGCAAACCCTGCAGGTAGTCCAATCTAGAATTACTCCTTACTTTGTGGCCTTGTTTCTGACTTCTTTTGGTTGGTCTATTTGCTTTATTTTCAGTCTTACTGATGCCAGTTAGAAGCTTAATTATTAATGGAAACGTCCTTTACCCTCTTGCTCTTTCCTTCCTTTCCTTCTCCCTTCCTTACCTCTTTCTTTCTTTCTTTTTTCTTTCTTTCTTTCATCTTTCTCTTTTTGAATTGCAAGATAATGAGATCTGGCTCCTATCTTGTATTTGCCCCATAAAATCTGTATTCATGTTTTAGTGTGATGCTTAATTCTGATTGTCAGCTTGATTGGGTGGAGAAAATACAGATGATTAAATGGAGCATGCTCTGGGTATCTGCAGGATGCTTCCAGAGAGGATTAACTAAGGGGTGAAGACATGTCCTGTGTGTGGAAGCACCATCTCATAGCCTGGCCCACATGAAATAAAATGGGGAAAAGAGAGGCATCCAGGGCAGGCATTCTATCTCTCTGCTGGCTGGCTGCCACAATGTGAGCCTCTCTGCTGTCACACTGTCCCTACCACAACAGGCTGAAACCATGAAACCCTGAGCCAAAGTAAAGCTTTTATTCCCCACATTGTTTTTATTAACCATTTTGTCACCACTGATGTCCAGTGTGTACATCTCTTTTAAGTCATCATTGCGTGTATATCATTCTTTTCCAGGCAGCTGTTTGTTCATGAAAAAGGAGACAAGGTCATGACATGGGTGGAGGTTGTGTTTGCCTTGATGAACTTTGACCTGATCAGTTCTGAGCCTAAACCGTGGCCCTCCATTAGCCTCCTATTCTAGATACTGGCTGCTGTGTGACGATACTCCACAGGGTTTCGCTAACTTTCAGCACATGGTAGATGGCACTCCTTCACTCTGACTGCTACTCAGGAAGGGAAGCCGTGTTGATGCTCCATCTTCTCTAGATGAAGGTCGTGTGTGCTTTCCTTTTTTTCCACACACAGGTCCCACCTGCTGGGCCCATGGAGATGCTCAGAGCTTCTTTTATTAAATCTGCAGCAGACGTGGCCAGGATCCTCTTCTTCGTCATTGTTGTTTTCTTTTTAACTGTGATTTTAGAAGATATTGTCACAATTTTGGTATAGGCACTCTGTGTTATACTAATGGCAAGATGGAACACATTTGGTATGAGCTTTAGAATCACCAGAGACTAGCACTCGCTAGGGGAGGAAGCATTTTTGTTCTGAACTCATGGATTTCTCAGAAAGAACAGAGCATTTTCCTCCGTCTCTGCCATCGGCTCTTTTCAAAGAAGAGCCAAGAACGTAATCTTAATGCTGACATCATTTGTCTCAAGGCTGCATTAGATTATGAAATACACACACGCTGGAGTCAGCACCAGGTTGCCACACTCCTTGAACCCCTTCAGCTTGCTGCTCCTGCTCCGAACAGGTTCTAGAAAGGCTTTTTGGATAAATTTGGATTCTGGAAGGAAACCATGGCTGAAGGACCCTTCCCAGGACTGCATACATTACATGAGCTTGACACAAATTCCACAAAAAGAAAGGTTTCACTTAATCCCCACATGGAGCTATTTTTCCATCCACCTCCAGCTTCTTTTCTCCTTGCAGGTAAATGTTTCTTAGCATAGGGAAGGTCTTTAGAGGCACAAGGATTATTGCTTATTTCCCACTAATTAAAGTGGCGGAGTCAGAGAGGACAGGCTTTTCCTTTGAAGTAGATGATTTCTTTTAAGTCAGATAAGATTTCACATCAATTAAAGGCAGCATCCCTGGGCATACCTGAGCAATACATTTTCTTTAAATTTGTCTGCCTGACGCCTCAGAGGTTTCCTCAGAGAGGAGTCTCCCTGTTTAGCTTTCCTTCTCAGAGTTCCTGAGGGCAGAGTGTAATTCACACTTTCAGTGCTTGCTCTAAGGAGACAAGTGGCATGTTTCTAGGTTTAAATTCAGCAGTAGCCCAAACACAATGTAAAACAGCAGAAGTTCTTCCCTAGTGTAAGGTAGAGTATGCAAGTAAGCACCGCCATTCATGTATTTGACCCAGCATTCTGAAAGTCAGAATTCGGAAACTTTGAATTTCTTAAATGTTCTTTGGCCTTCTTATCAGATTTGTTATTTTGATTTTGGCTCCTGTGTTAGTTACTCTCTTCACCGCTGTGATAAAATGCCCAACAGAAGCAATTTCAGGGAGGGGAGATGTCTTTTGGCTCAGAGACCAGAGGGAGGGTTCATCATGGCAGGGAGAGTGAGTGGCTGAGGCAGGTCTTCCTGGGAAGTGAGCACAGTTGCTGGGAGCTTGCAGTGGTGGGAGCCTGCAGTGGTGGGGGCTTGCAGTGCTGGGAGCTTGCAGTGATGGGAGCTTGCAGTGCTGGGGGCTTGCAAGAGCTTGCAGTGATAGGAGGGTGTGAGCTTGGGTATGTGAGAGCTTGGAGCAGAGGGAGCTTGCAGCTGTGGCTCTTCAACGACACCAACAAGGAAGCAGAGCTGAGACTGAAAATGGGGTTAGATGAAAGCCTCAAGTCATCCAGTGATGGCCTACAGTTATCTATCATGGAGACCATAGTATCATGGTCATGTTACCAGCTGGAAACCAAGTGTTCACATGGGCTACAGGGACATTTCATATTCTGCCTTAACAGCTCATCACTCTGTCAAAGTCATAAGCATCCTCCTTCTGTCTCCTCTCATACAGTAGACCACTAAAGGCTCTTGGAATGGCTAGTGTATGGATTACTTAGCCTGAACTAAGTAATTCAGTGGTCCAGGTCTCCATCCAATCCAAGTGATCTTTTCATTCTGGCAGGCACAGGATCCCAGGCACTCTTCACATTCAGGGTGTTTCTAAGTGTCACACTCCACTGTGACAAAGCTAGAAAAGCACAGATTCCTGGAGTGAACTCCACAGTTGTGATGCCTGAGAACTCTTCTGGTACCCATCTCCCTCCTATCCAGTGACTGATCTTAACAAAGCTATGCATCTGGGCCTTCCCCGCCCAGCATTATCACATGTTACAGGAGTGATCTGCTTGCTCCTCTGAATGCTGTATCTCAGAGGCCCCCAGGTGTTCAGCTTCAGTGGTCCAGGTCTCCATCCAATCCAAGTGATCTCTTCTGGATCTCCTCATCTCACCACGCTCATTAAATACTCATGGAACCCTCCCCGGTCACAGCAGCCACAAAAGTATGGCATTTCACCCTCTTTTAAAACTTGAGGTTGGAGATATGGCCTAAAATAAAAGGTGGGGTATATGGCCCGTGGACAAAGCACATGGGCAGAAGCCCGATGACCTGATTTTTGACCTCCAGAATTCCCATAAAAGCCAGACACAGTAGCTCAGGCACCTGTAATCTCAACAAGTCCTTAGCAGGAGATGTGAGGCAGACACAGGAGAATAGCTAGAAGCCAACAGGCCAGCAAACCTGGTGTAAGCAGCCGTGAACCAGCCACCCAGCCTCAAACAAGGTGGAAGGCAAGAGCCCAAGGTTTGTCATCTGATCTCAATATGTGCACCATGGTTTGTATGCACCCCTACTCAGACAAATTCTCATGCCCACCGGCACACACTTGTATGAACCCTTACTCAGACAAATGTACACATACACACTTGTATGCATCCCTACTCAGACAAATACACACACTCAACTTCTGCTCTCACATTTTTGTAAACCAATTTATTCTGCTTATTACAAATACAGTCTTCATACATCTTTAGTGAAAAAATCATGTCAGGTTGATTCCTGGTGGTGTCTGTAGGAGAGATAAAATGCTCACTCCCTGGCCTCTAGCCACAACAGCTCTGTGGATACACATCTGCTTGTGGAATAAAAGACTGAGGAGAAAGTCGTGGCTCAATAAAGGTCCTGTTGCCTCAGATTGTGCCCACAGCCAGCATGTCAAAGCAGGTGTCCACATACTTGGTTCTGAGAGATTCTGGGCATTAGGGGATGGGGGCATGCCACAGTGAAGGAAAAGGAAAGTGGAGCTAAGCTCACACACATATCCCGAGCTATCTCAGCGGCTCCAGGAACTGCACAATTTCCCAGTGCATTAACATGTGTTAGCCAAAGCAGCAAGACTTTGAGGAAAAGAGGAATGAGCCATGGAGGCAGCCAGAGAGCTAGAGGTCCATTTGCACTGTGGCACCATTTGCCCTCAGCCAACGCCCAACCTCCTGCACTAGAGGCCCCTTGTCTTTTAAACCACAAGGCCAGGGGCAAAGATTGAGTCTGTACATTTGCTCCCCTTTCCAGGTGCAGTGTAATTAAAAATGAGATAGGGTTGAACCAAGATGACCCCAATTATCTTAATGAAAAACACAGGGGGCTGCAGAGGCTCATATAAAAGAAAAGTCTGTTCCTAGACCACAACAATGTTTAAAAGAAAAGCCCAGAGCTTGGAAAATTCTATGATTACTTTCCTGAACCTGACGGTCTCATGGGTTGAACATCTTAACCCAAGCATGCTCTTGGTCCAGAAAGTGTTCTGGTGTGGTGGGTAAGGCTCCAGGATCACCACTCAAATTTGTCTGCATCCCCCACTTGTACGCAAGGTGATGCTGGGAAGGCACTCCAGCCCTCCAAGTCTCCGTCTCCTCACCTGAGTAATGGGAACACATAACGGCTGCTGTATAGATTTGCTGTCAATTAAAAGAGACCATGTAGCTGCTCTGTTGTGGGTTTGGAGAGCTGTGAGCACATAATGAACAGTCTACTGTTGCTATTATTTAATACAGGTGTTTGCTGCTGGCATCAGCAGAAAGAGTCTATATGTGCATCATCTTCAACATCTGGGAGCTCTTGTGTCTGATCTTTTCACCAGTCTAACTGTAAATGTGACACTGGGAAGCCTTGACATTCATCGTCTGCCTGGCACTTCATAGGCCACCCAAGCCAATTTCATATTCCCAAATACACAAAGTATGGACACAATTCCCAGAGGAATGACTCCCTAGCAAAGAGCAAGTCTAGTATCAACACTGAACATCTCTCTTTACACCGCCATATCCCTTCCCAGGGTGGCCTTCTAACTCAAGAATTGTGACAGGGACTTTATTTGACCTTTGGACACAAAATGCCAGCCACTGCATTTTCCTTTACTTACTATGAATATAAAAAGGTTTACATATCCTAGTAACAACAAACACTATGCATTTTTTTATACAAACTGAGGTTCTCCCCACACCAATAAAGTTCAGTGGATGATAGATATTCCAGAACCAACTATATAATATTCTATACACTGAGAGGAACTGTGTTAGTTTTTTCTATTACTGTAATAAAGGGAAGGGTTTATTTGAGCTTATTATTTTAGAAAGATAAGAGTTCATCAAAGTGGGGAAACTTGGCAGCAGGTAGGCATGATAGCTGGGCAAACGGCTTAGAAAAAACTCAAAGCCAGCACCTGGTGACATAGTTCCTCCAGTAAGGCCATACCTCCTAAACCTCCCCAAACAGCACAGTTAACTGGGGCCTAAGAACTCAAAGATCTGGGTATGGGAGGGCATTCTTATTCAAACTACCACAGGAGCCACTTAAATGTCATCAGTTACAAGGAACCCGGTCATGAAAGTATGCAAGCAGGGCTTAACTTGCCAAAGCTGCATTGCTTAAGTCACATTCCAAGAGTCTAGGCTCTTGTTAGAAGGAAGTAGTTCTGGTAAATGATTCTGTGTTCAGGCTTATTCTGTGCTGATACCATGAAATCTGACTTTCCAGGAACTGGGTATGAGCTGACCAGGGAAGGATTAACATAAGCAAGGTTTCTTCTAAGTGGTTCCCTAAGGTTCAGGTCATACTGACCAAAGCCACCCTGGTATCTTCGATTTGGTGGTATTTCCTCAGTGCCTGGGATGTCACTTCCTGGGGAGTCACTGACTGACAGCTCATCTTCGAATCTGTAACTGAGCATGTGCCTCATAGGAACACTTACAAGAGAATTCCGAAGTGAGCTTATGTTCATCTTCAGGTATGCCTTTCATGGATATCCATCCTGCCTCTGTGCCACACACGGGCCTTGGTGAGCTCTTAGTAACCCTCACTGCCACCAAGGAGGGCATCTGATCTGGGCTAAACTGAGAAAATTTCCTCTATAAGTTATTCCAACCCAAAAGGCAAAGACCCCTTTCTTTTGATTGGCTGAATAAAGGCCAAGGCTCGGATGGCAATTTTACTTTTCTGCCATCTGCTGACAGGCAGCCTCAGGACAGTCACACAAAGACAAAGGAATAGAACTAAGAGATGGAAAAAGTGCCAGAATTTTAAAAGATTCATTCTAACTCCTGGATGTAACTTTGCCTGAAGCTGTGCAGACTGCCATGGACAGTCTGCTTCCCCCTTCCCCTGTTTGAATTGGGTTTATATCGCTTTCATCTAGAAGCACCATCAAAAACAATTAAAAAGCATTGTTGGGGAATGTACCTCAGCGGTAGGGAAGGTGTCAGCCAACATGAAGCCAGGAGCTCTGTCACCTCCACTTCACAAAAGGACAAACTAAGCTTAGAGAAGAAAATGATATTGCCTTAAAAGCAGCAGGGTTGAGACTTCAATCCAGATTATTCTGTCTCCAAACACCCTAGTGCCTCTGTGGGATATCAGAAGCTGTGGCACACTTTCCAGATGCAAGGACTGTCCACGACTGTGGTGTGATGGAAACACAAGGCTTAGCTTCGGACTTCACGTTTCTTTAGCCAACACACACGTGATCAGAAGATCTTACTAATAGATGGCTCTGCCTGCACTTAGAGACTGCAGCTGTCCCACCGGGCAGCATGGGCAAACAGGAGGACAGGGACCAGCCACACAGTCCAAATTTGACATCAAGTAGGTATGGCTCCTGTAAAAGTAAGATGGAGTAAATATCTTAAGGATATACCCAAGAACGTTTACATATGAGAACTAAGCTCAGGCCAGCCCAGAAAGCATACCATGGAGGGATAGAGGAACAGGGTGTGAACTTCAGAGAAAATTGGGGCTTGGGAAAATTCCATATCATAAGGAGTTCTATGGATTGGTTATTGGGAAGAAAGATACTGAAAAATTGAGGCTAAGAACCTAGAGTCTACAAACTATAAACACAGACAACAATGGGGATACTTGTGTATGTGTGTTTTTACACACACACACACACACCACACACACACACACCTACTCGTCCACCTGCTCATTTCCTGCACAAATATTTAATACAATGCTAACTATAAAGATTATGTCAGGGCACCCCTTAGCAATTGCACATGCATGACAGACAGACAGTGATCTGGAAAGTAGATATTGAAGATTTCAAAACATACAGCAAGAGTGAAGTATTGAGTAACCATGCACAACTGAGGAGAAATTCTGAGGGATGTAGAGATCCTGGGGAATGAGGCCTGGCATGGTGGATGAGGATGAAGAGAGAACTCAGCCAAATCTGTGCAAGAGTGTCTTGAAGGTGCCCAAGGTTGGTGGCACAGGAGTCTCTGCCCTCCTTGCTGACATGACACCCCACAGGGTAACCTGACCCTGATAAATGAGATTTTCAACTTGGGACACAATTAGCAGACTAGGGACTGGAAGAAATCAGGTCTCAGTGAGAGAGGCTGGCTGATGTTGGTTAATGAATGTTGTGTGTGGCTTTTTGGGTTGCAGCACCGGTGGTCATGCACATTACTTCATTGGATCTTTGTAGCAACCTGGAAAGGCAGCTCTGACTATCTGTTCTGTCCATGTACAGTATGAATTTGATGGAAGGGATCGTTTACCTAAGCCCATAGAGGCTGGAAGACAGCAGGCATGGGACCAAGCTTCAGGCTTTTGAGTGGAAACACATGCCCTCGTCTCTCTGTCCCATCCCTGCTGCTGGAGGTGGCTGAGAGACTAATGGGAAGAGCTCAGGCTGAAGGCAGTGTGTCTAGCCAGCCTTTAAAAATGTGATAATTTGGCTCATGAGCCTTGCATTGAAGAGAAGCATCTCTACTGAGACAATACAAGGAAGGCTTCCAGGGCAGGAAGCCTGGGCCAGTCAGTGCAGGACCTCCAGCCACACCTCATAAGCTCAGCTACCAGTCACATTGGCATGTTTTAAACTCCTCCCACACATGAGGGTACTAGCATGGTTCCAGCACGACTGATGAGGAAACCGAGCACAGAGTGAGCAGACAATGTGCACAAGCTCACACAGCAAGGACAGTGAGGATTCCAACCCAGGAATCCAGCTTCAGAATGCATGTTTCCCCCCCCACTGATGATGTCTAAGGCATTAAGCAATGAAACAAAAGAATATTCATAGAGAGGCCGAAACATGTGCTCACACCAAAACTAGAGTCTCAGTAGGGCTTGTACAAGCTAACATATGTAAAGACAGCCAAAGAACAATTTACCACTACTATTATTTATCACAAAAAGTCTATATCAAGTGTGAACAGACACTACATCATCAGTTCCCTTTATTGTGTCTCTTAGTTAGTCTTCAAGACACTTACCTCAGTGTGTAATCACGCACCCATTTGTGATTTATCTTATAACAGTTTGCCTTCTTCAATATCCTAGTGCTCAGTGCTGATAGCAAACAAACGCATGGATGAACAAACAAATGAAACTTCCAGCTCAAGAAGTCTTCCTTGAATGAATGGGTGAGTGAATGAAACATTCCTTGCCGCCCTGGAGTCGCACTTTTTTTTTTTCTGCTCCTGGTGGGAAGATAATATTGCTTTGTTTCTCTTCATGCCATCTTGGGACTCTCACGCATTTCCCACAGCGGATCTGCATGGTGTTTACAGGTGCCTTCTGAAAACCACCCACCCCCAGGCTTCTAAACTCAGAGAAGCTGTGTCTCTGAAATGTCAGCCTTCTCTCGTTAAGTCCCTTGCTCAAAAGAAGCGAGAGATGCAGACAAGGAAAGTTTTCAGCTCCTCTCCGGCTGTGCCAATTGTATAATGAGTCTGTGGGACTGAGTTTATTTCCAAATTTAGACCCACTCAAAGCACAATGGAGGCTTCTAAACTCATCCTGGTGGCTCCCAAAGCCATTTTTGACTTTTAAAGATTACAGATTTTTCTGAGTTTGATGAGTGGTGAGTGGGAGCAGAAAGTTCCACAAGACAGGCTGTATAGTTTTTGATCATCATGTCCTTTTCTCTTCAAATGTGGTTAATTTGGAATCCACATTCCACTCCCATGGGCATACTCTAGAGGCAAATATTTCCTCTGCCTTTCAAAGAGGCTATTTTATTTCAGGTTGGCCAATTGCTTTAAAACCATCTATCTGGCTTCTTTGCTATATGGATTTTCTTAACTGCTTCCTTATGATCTTTGCTTTCCTAATCTCAGCATTCTAATTTTCTTTCTTTTGAAATTACTCAATAAATAAATGTATACTTTAATCCCTACTTTATTATTCTAGTTGAGCCTTTTAGAGTCATAGGCTATATCTTCACAATTTACCTTATGAGCATCAAGCATTAAAAATGACTTTAAATTTTATTGTAATTAGCTAATTACTTTTGGGACAGGATGTGGTCCAACTCTCCCTGCTCTTGAACTTCCTTCAGGGTTGCATCAAAAGTGCCACGGGAATGACTGTGAAATGCTACCCAGAAAGAATCAAGGCACACCAGATCACCGCCATATCAGAAGTGTCAACTTCCATCCTCCACTTTTCCCCAGCCAGGAGAAGTCAAGGGCTGCTGGGTATTTAGGGTGACAGAGCAGAACAGCGACGCTGAAGGATGATTGTGCAACAATGGCACCCTTACCCACTCTGACCTGGGAGTGAGAACTCCAAGGGAAAGTTAGAAGGGTGTAGTAGATATGGAAAGTAAGAGCAGGCTCCCTAAGACAGCAGCTTCTGGTCCTCAGAAAGTGGCCTGAGAAGATAAGGAGCCTGCCTAATGTACCTGAGGGGCAGAGAGCAATCCAGAACCTTTTCCACTAATTTAAGAAAACACTGCTGTAAGTGTGTATGATTAGTGTACACAATTGATAATTCCCAGTTGTTACAGCCTCTTCCATCAGGTCCTCAGTTGCTTCATAAACCCTGGCCCCTCTTCATCCCCCAAAGAAGAGATGGATGGCTTGGACTGGAGCATCACACTTCGTTGAGCTTTTCTAAGATGCAGACAGGTAGCAGCAACCAGAAAAGCACTGCTTTCAGCATGGAATGCTGCCCTGGAGTAATGCTCATACCTAAGACCTGGGAACAAGGGATGGCTATTGGGAGGGACTGCCAGTACATTCCTCATGTTCCACCCTGTCTGTCTGCAGGGGACATTTGCTCCTGAGGAGTGTAATGGAGAATCCATTTGAACCTCTCCCAAGATTTCTCAGAAGTACCTTACCCCATCTCTAGAGTGCAATGGAGACGAGGGTGATGTGAGGAGGGGAGCAGGAGGCAGCAAAGATGCCTTAGAGATGGACCGTGCACAGCAACCTCCCTGGGGGGCCTGCCTGGAGCAGGAAGGCCAGAATTCATCAACAGGTCAGCTAACCTCTAAGAAATGGTACCAGAGGAAGAAACTGCAGGAGATAATACAAATGCATCTTCACTGTGAACAAAACTTAAGGATAGAACTTTTTAGGAAGCAAGTAATAGTGGTTTTGAGCAGTGATCCTAGAATTTGGACATTTTGTTCCTTCTCTCCATAGAAATGGGGTAAAATCTCGACCATGACAAATGCAATAAAAGCATGTAGACGAACATGAAGGAAAAGCATGGAAGCACACCAGACATGACTAAAACATTGTTGACTTTTGGGATTTTGTGAGACTTATAGCAGTTATTATCAAGAGACTGGAAATTTCAGTGTTTTCCCTCTTACTTAAGGTGATTCTGTGCCTTATTTTTTACTTATATTTTATCCTAATGTAATTTCAACATTGCTTTTTTTTAATTTGGGGGAGAGACACATGCATGCCACTCTGTTAACATTTCATCTTTAAAACATGGCTTCAAGTGTCACACATTTCAGATGTTGCAAGTAATATGCCCAGCTCCCCAGGTTTATGACCATCAACACAGGGTGAGATTTTCATTTTGATCATTTCCTGTTCTGGCGTGATGACATTGCCTGAGAGAGCTTGTAGCCAGACAACACCACCCATGCCAAGTGAGTACCCAGGACTGTGCAAAGACTACTTAGAGCTCAGGTCTGCACACTGGACTCCTTCGTCTCTCAAAGGAAGATGGACTACTGATGGGTAGAGGTCCCTGGATAATAGTTCCTAACTCTAAGTCTTGCTCATCCCTCTTCATTCTTTGTTGTATAGGAATTAGTAGGATAAGCCTTCCAGAGACACTGAAAATGAGCTCCATAATGAGAATATAACATGAAACACATAATTAGTAGGAAAGATTGTTTGGGGAAAATCTGTGAAAGTAAATAAATATGGAGAAGCTAGAAGCATATGTTTATTAAATGTAAATACATAAATTGGGCTTATTCTACAACTTCCTGTTTAACTTTTCCTCATTTCCTCTCTTCCTCACTAAATCCTAAAATGAAAAAGATTACCAGCTAAGCAAAAAATTTAGCCAAGTAATTTTCAATAACGTAGGTAAGACTTGGGTTGCTTGGCTGATAGGGGAGAGGAGTTTTCTAGAGGGCTATTGCCATTAGGAGAAAATATAAGAGTTTATTATGTTGTTGTTTTTTTTAAGAAGATTTGGAGTACTGAAACTTATTCCTTGATTGGGTGTCAGAAAGGAAACCAATGAGCCATAACTATAGGGCAGGGATTTATAGTGATTACTGCCACCATCGAAAAATCTGTCTGCTTAAACAATAGACAGGGGCACATATTTTTAATCCTTTTGTGGCAATGGTTAAGTATCTGTGCCCAAATAGTATAGCCTCCACATATATTTGTATAGAAAAGCAGAGATCCACTCCCATATGAATTGATGAAGTGGACACTGTTGGCAACACAAGCTCAGAGTCCTTCTCTTTTCTTTCCTATCAACTTCCCACCCCTTGCTGGAAAATTACCTCATCTTACATCACATATTTCTGGAAATCGTTGTTTTGTCTTAGGGAGAGGAGCTAATCAAGCGATTCTAATCAAAATCCTTCCCACAAATTTAAATACAATTAGAAACGGATGGTGACAGTTCCTCTCAGTTGGTAAAAACTGTATGACACAGAATCCAAGAACCATTGTTTCCTGTATCCCACCTTGGGAGAAAGTCTACCTACAGTGAGTGGAAAGGAAGCAAGCAGGGGTTAGGCATTAGTGATGCCTGACCCCTGGGTCACCCCATCCTCCTGTGAGCTTCCTTTCCTGTTGGTTTTTCTACATATCCCTGGGTCCTGTGAACCACTAAGGCCTCGGCCTTTTACCTCTTCTGGTTCAAACTGGTTTGGATCACTAATTACCAAGAAGTCCTGTCTTGCCTGCTGCTCAATTAAAATATTTGATTAACTGAAAACTGGAAGCTCTCTACTGCAATCTGTGTTCACAAAGTAAATCTTCCCCACCTTTGAAAACTGACGTGCTGAATGTAATAACTGTTTCCTCTAGCCTTTGATCCACCACATGAGTTACTTAGAGCAATGGCAAAGAAGTAGCAAAACACAGTCAGCCACAGTGACACATGCCACATACAGATGTACATACATATACATAATCACAAATGAATCTTCAGAGTCAGAAGGGGCTGAGGATATGGCTCAGTGGTCCAGTACTTGCCTAGCATCTGCAAAGCCCTGTGCTCAATCTCCAGGACTATCATGGGACCCAGCCCAGTTGAAATGACTCAGTAAAAGCTGACAGGTGCCGGGAGTCCTCAGAGTGCTTCCAAGGAAGCAGCTTTGCTTCCTGTGAACATTATGAAGACTCATTTTAACCCTGGGATTGATTAGCTACAGTTAAAGTCTTTGAATCATCTTTGATTAACAATGAAACTGGCCAGGCAGTGGTGGCACACATCTTTAATACCAGCACTTGGGAGGCAGAGGCAGGCAGATCTCTCTGAGTTTGAGGCCAGCCTGGTCTACAAAGTGAGTTCCAGGATATCCAGTACTGTTTCACAGAGAATCCCTTTCTCAAAAAAGAAAAAAGAAAACAAATAAAAATAAATTTAAGAATAAAAATAGAAAATTAGGCATAACTAAACTTCTTTTAAAAAATAAAAAAAAACAAAATAAAAATAACAAAACAATGAAACTGGTTGGAAAAGTTCTCTCTTAATCAGGATGATATCAGGAACCTTCTGTGTCCTGGGCATCTGGGGCTTCCTCTCACACCTCCTGACGGTGAATCTCGGGCTGAGGAAGGTGAGGTAGTATGGGCTTGAGCTGGCATGGTGCCCTTGACCTCACAGCTTCTCAAACTTTAGGGAACCTACAGATAGCCCAGGACTGATGGGAAATGGCAGATTCTGACACTATGACCAAGCTTCCAGATGACAGCCCTTTCCCTTCTACAACATACATGGAGTACTGAGTTCCTGCACCATGTCTAGAACTTAACCACACTCATGCTGGAGTCTGAATCCAAAACACTCAGAATTCTGCAAGCAGCTAAGGGGCCTGGGCACTTGCAGACCAGAACTGCTAATGGCTGCTCCCCTGGCAGGAAGCCAGGGAGCAGCCTCAGCTTGTTCATCTGTCAAAGTGAGAAGCCAAAGGCATTGGCAAGCACCTGCTTCCAGCCCTCAGGAAGCCAGCCCTGAATTTAGGCCCTCAGCAGCCGAGCTGCGGAGAGACAGGATTTACAGACAATTGCCTGCAACCACAGTCAGGCACACAGCCTATAACCAACTCCATTTCTGCCAAATGCCTGGCCCTGGGAAACTGCAAGGGAAATAGCTAACCACCAGGAGGTGGGGGTTTGGATCTTTTTGTTTATTTTTTTTAATCAGCACATTTGGGGTCTATTACCATGGTTTCAGGCTTGCCTGGTGTGGGGGCTTTGTGGGATAGTCTCTTTTTATTTGGTAACATTTCAGATTTGGGACTTTCATGGGGTTATCTTCCTTCCTTGATCCCAGAAACAAAGGCAGTGACTGATAACTTCTACTCCACAAGGCAAAGGAATTGTGTCGCTCCCTTATCTCAAAGAAAGGCTTCGTTCTTCCTGAAAAAAATTAATCACCCTATCTTTTACACATTTAAGCTCCTTGGCATTGCATGGGAAATTATCTGTTCCCCACTCGATTCATGCAAAAGCAAGCCTGTATGCCCACCCTTAATCTCTTCTAGTTTTCTTCCAATTAGATGCAATCTTTTTCCAATACACTAATTAATACTTCCACATTAAATATTAGGCCTTGTAAGAGAAAAAATCATCTGTAATATAGTCAGATCGCGCCAAAGAGGATTTTCAAACTCTTGCCCTTAATCTTTCTTTCAATTTTCTGCCATTTAGAAACAATTTTTTCCCCCAACACTCTAATGAATGCAAATGATATTCGTGATTAGTTAGTATTATGCTAATCTGAGCCTGGAATTTACCTAAATCTGCATGGTGTTGTCTGAGCACCAGATTGCTTTGGGTTTCTGAGGAAAATTACATTAGCCTGCCAGATGTACAAAACATGATAGAGTAGAAATCTGAGCAAATAATCAAGATTACATTAGTTTTGTTTCTTAATGAACAACTGTTGGCATTAGGGATTACAGACAAATTATGGTTTTCCTCTCAGAGCTCAAGCAGCTAAGCAGCTGTTATGAAGGTCCCCTTTTCCTGACTACCCCTAAATAGATTGGGAGCCACCAGGGCAGAGGGAAAGCATCTAAAATTTCACATAATTTAATTTGTTCCATTACAAAGTAATCATCACAAAGAAGCCTACAGCTAACCTCCAAATTTTCCCCACACACACCCTCTCTCTGGAATGTGGGAGCCATTTGAGGGTTTCTGGGACAAACTCAATGTGTTTTTCTTCTCTCCTGACGTGAAGGGATGTGGGCTGCATGCCTCTGAGGCATACCTGCTTTCTCTGCCCTCTGGGCCGCTTTCCAAAAGGGTGCCTGCCTAATTCCTGCTACTTGGGTGACACAGATGGAATGCTGCTGATAAGGATTTACGGAGGTAACACAGTACATCTGGCGGCAGACTCAGAGGCTGGCCACACCAGACACTTGCACAAAGAGCAGCCATCTGAGCTTAGACTCGCATCCTAGGTTATTTGATCTAGGTCTGTGAAGTCTCACTATAATGAAATCCTTGTCCTACAGTAGATGCATGGTGGTGATGGTGATGGTGGTGGTGGTGGTGGCGGTGTGTGTGTGTGCACATGCTGCGTACATAGGTGAGGGGTGAGGAGGGGGGTAACAACGGCCTTCGGTCCTATTCTTGAACATTTTTCTTGACATCAATCAGCAACATGGCAGGGCTGTGGACTTTCCTGCTTAATTTAAGTGCCTTGCTTACAGCACAATGCTTCATTCAGTGTGCCATTTCTGGGTCCAGAGCCATGCTCTCTGTTGCCACTGGGCCTTTGCACATGTCAGTTCCTCCTGAGGAATTAGTACTTTCTTCCCCTTCTCTGCCTCTGACGACACTGTAACACTGCCAAGATGACTCAAGTGCCTAGGAATTAGGTGTCCTATAGAAGTTCAAAGACTGGCCGGGTGTTGGTGGCACACGCCTGTAATCCCAGCACTCGGGAGGCAGAGGCAGGCAGATCTCTGTGAGTTCAAGGCCAGCCTGGTCTCCAAAGTGAGTGCCAGGATAGGCTCCAAAGCTACACAGAGAAACCCTGTCTCGAAAAAACAACAACAAAAACAAAACAACAACAAAAAAAAGAAGTTCAAAGATGCCCATCTCTCACCAGCAAAGACTGTACGTGCTTACTTTCTTCCCATACTGGATATATCACAGGGAATGGAACTAAGCCTGCTTTGTTCACATAGTTTTTGTTATAATACTTCGTGAAAAGTTATGGACAGCATGACCAGATTCATCGTTGCAAATATAGAATTAATGGGAAAGGAAAGCTTGAATTTCTATACCATCGCATGGAAGTTCTAAATGATAGGACATTTGTGACAAGGTCATCACAAACACATGTTGCAGAGGCTGAGATCCCTTCAGTACCCAGCCCGAGGCAACAAGGACAGGAGCTAAGGTATATGAACCTGGGCATTTCTTGATTTGCCATGGCTGGTTGAGCAAGGCTGCTTGAGGGTGGAGTTCATTTTCCTGGCTCCTAGATTCACCTCCTGACCATCCATACACACTGATGGATCCATTGCTGTTAAGGTTCTTACTGATTGTTGTCCCCTGTTGTTTCACCAGGTAGCATAGGGTCCTCAGTCCTTACCATGATCTGTTGTCCAGGAGTGAGGTCTCAATGGATTGACATGGCAGGAGGAGAGTACATGCTAAGGGAAAGTCTGGAAGCTGTCTGTTAGGCTAACCTCCAGTTTCTACTCCCAGCCCCTCACAGCTGTACCGGTTTCTGAGCTCAGGGGAAGCTTGGAAAGAAATGGAAATAAAGGGGCAATGGAGAGGAGCAGAGGAAGGCAGAGCAGCAGAACTACTCTCACTCTGCTTACTGGAAGTGCAAAATGCAGGAGTCATGGCTGAGGAGAGGGAGCCCTCTAGCCTATCTGATGCTCCAAGAGGCAAAGCCACACTCCCTGTTTTCATTTCTCCCTCACCCCAGGATCCAGAGGAGAGTCCCTGTCCCTGGATGTGGGTGTGATCACTCCCCAGCTGAGGAAGGCTGCAGGATGAAGGAAGGGCAGGGTGGTGTTGCCTGAATCCTGGCTGCCTAGAGACAACAGGATGCTGGTCCACATAGATGGCAGTGCCTTCGATGGTTCCCCTGGGAACCTCAGTGCAGGTCTATATAATGCCTCACAGTGAATGTTCACAGTTCATCTCATTTGTAAGCTGTATAGGGGACAGGAGTGACTCTGCAAAGCAGAAAGACTCGTGGGCAGAAATAGGAGAATGAAAAATGTCAAATAGGACTGCCTTTCTGCTTCCCAGTTGTTCACAGCCAAGCTTGGAGCAAAATGGAGTATGTGGCATGAACAGTAAGTGGATTAAAACTGGCAGGAACTCCGAACCAAGAAAAAATCACCTTGTCAGAGCAGACTAACATGGACGCTCTGAGGAGCCTAGCTGAGCTTCTGCACTCGCACCCCAGTAGCTCCACTGCTGAGAGAGCACATTCCAGGATTCAGTGTCTATAGCTTTTTGAGTGGAGGTGAGGGTGAAGAATAGTAGTAGCTTTGTGTTTTAACCTATTATTATTGTTTTTCTTGCCTGTACACATTCCTTATTATAAAGCATTCTGCTGTAAAGACTGACTGTCCTCCATTTGTCATTAAACATGAGGTTTACTCTACATCCAGAGAATATGTACAAATTCCATCAGGCCTCACCACAGTCTCACGAAGTGCATCTTTCTGTTATCCCAAATAATGGTCAAGGACACTGCGTCCCATAGAGGCTGTCATTTTACTGTTTTTCCAACTAGTCACCAGTGTTTAGCATGCCAGAAGTCCAGGCCCTTGAGTGAAGTGCTGTCATGCCTCTCAACATGATTTGAAACTCTCCAACAAATAATTTTACATCCTACTTTCTCTCCCATTTTTACTTTAGCTCCCCTTAAGTTCTCTGCTTTATTAACACAAGAAAATGTAGATTGGGAAAACTGCAGTGACTAGACTCTAAAGCAAGTAACTGTACTTTCTGACTTTGCTCATTCACATGAGATTACACACAGTGCAGTAGCCCTCATCATACTTGGCGCCTTCAGGGCCGAGGCCTCCTCAGAGACATGCCCACTCTATCCCCCTGCTATGATTGTTTTTATAAAAGCTCATTTCTTTATGTTCCCACTGAACAACTGAACACCAACCCCTACTAGATTCCCCCTAAAACTCTTGAGTCTCATTCTATCACCTTATTTTAAAACTAAGGATATGACTTAATAATCATGACTTCACCACAGAAAACAAGAACTCAACAGTCATCAACAGGAAGCCTGATGGTTTGTAGATAGTTCCCACCTGACCTTCTGTCAAGGACTGCCTGGCTCTTCTGGATGTAGAGCAACCAAGAGAACACCCCAGTGGAATGTTCTACAAGAGACCATAGCTTAAGACCACAGTCCTTACAATTATTACTTCCAAACAATAGGAAATTTCATTTAAAAGGTGAGATTCTAATCATGGAAGGTCTTTAAAGACAAGAACCAGAACTACTTATGGGCGAGGATTGAATTCAGCTTTCATGGAGACTTCATATCCAGTTGTTTCTCAAACCAGATGACAAGTGGGTCAAGATATTGATTTAAAGAAACGGTGTTTGCTTTAAATAATGAACTAGAATACATTGATAATTATTAAAAGAGAGTTTAGAATATTAAGCATAAAGAGTACATTATATATTCAAATTTTATGGGCTTTATGTGTGTGCGTGGCAATGTGGGTGGAAGTCCAAAGCATTAGAAACCAGTGAACTTCATTAACTTTGTACAGTCACTCCAAACTGAATAGTTATAGGCTGGTCTGATGGCTCAGTGGGTAAAGCTAAGCCTGACAACCTGGAACCCACACAGTAGAAGAAGAAAACAGACTCCTCAAAGTTTTCTTCTGACTTCCACGTGTGACACACACACACACACACACACACACACACACACACACACACACACACACACACACGCACACACACACACGCACACACACACACGCACATGTGGATGAAAAAAATAAGATGTTTAAAAACAGACTGGAGAGTCAAATGACTTCCTTTTGTCTTCAGAATAGTTTTATGACATTCTCTGAACTTTTGGGTTGGCTGAAATTCCACAACTCATGTTGATGGAGAAAAAGAAGCAATCTGAAGGTGAGCGATGACAGGATGTTAGCGAAAGGTTTCTAGCTGACACGGTGGATGCTTTCCTGAACAAGACAAGGATGGAGTCAGAGGTCCCGTGCGCCCTTTCAAATGTCCTGAAAGTGAATTCAAGAAAGGTATCTTCATTCTGTTTTTAAATATTTTACCAAGCTACCAGAAATGGTCTTTTTGTCCAGAAAAAATGACTTGCTATCTAATTAAAAATGCCACGCTCCCTTTGCATGTGACTAAAATGACATACATATCTCATGACACAGGAGGCACTGGGCTGTTTAGGAGTTCTTGAATATCTTTAGTTAGCCATGATAGCTTTACTCCTGGGTCTGTCCATTCTCAGCTGAGTAAACATGGGCAAACTGTCTCAAAGCTCTGCACTCTGATGTCTTTGCTGTAAAATGGCAATCAGACACACTCACACATAAGTGTTGCTTCCAGACTTACATAAGATGGTATGTGCCAAGTCCATAGCAGACAGGCTAACACGTAGGAAACCTTAAAGGATCAGATCATTTGAAAAAAAAAATGCAACTTTACAACACAGTTCAATAAAAGCAGTTTTCTCCATTACTGGAGTCTTTTAAATATAAGATTCAAGTAAAAACATGATCAGATAAATATCTCTTTGGACAATACTGTCATCTAGGCAATCACTCAGACCCTGAAGGATGGCTACTTGCTAAGAAACTGGAGCCATTTCAGTGTTCCTTATTTGGGAAAATAGCTTTATCCAAAAGCCTTCCAATACTCAATAGTTATTCTTTTTATTAATATTCTAACTATTACTAGACTTATCCCAAGGATCTATAGAATTTATACTATCATTGGGAAATCTTTATGGAAGTTTGGGAAAAAGCAAAGTGACATGGGCTAACATTTCCACGTCTCCCATAAGAAAGTCTTGTGAGGGAGGGAAGTAGAGGGAAGGAGCCCAGCTGACAAAGGTGGCTGTGCTGCAACCATGCTGAGCTGATTGATTGATTTCTTAATTAATTTATGATGGCTCAACAATAATTACAAGCTACTGTTTGTCAGCCAAATCACTTGTGATGAAGTCAAAGGTTCACATCTGCACGAAGGTTCCAAGGATCAATGCATCAATTAGCTATGTTGGCTTTTTTCCCACTCAAAGCTAACATGTGTCATTAATATTCCACCATTTGTATGTATAAACTAATTGATTGAACATTCATTCTACATAAACATGTGGTTTGTATTATGTGGGGTTCCACTTAATACATCTTTCGTGCCAATATAATGAATAGCCTCACATAAGGAAATGAATATCTTATTGGAAAATGAAATGTCAATTGAACATTAGTTCTTCTATTGGTGACAGTGCCTTGTCCTGGTGATCACTGTATCACAGAAAATTCTTCAATTTTATGGAAGAATGATCTGGTGCAAATTCTAGAAGTCATAGACATTTGTGTGAGATTGCTCGTCTGTCAATAAGAAGGAGCTATGTGTGATTCCACAAAACCACTACCACGACTGTTGTCTGCAATGGATGCTAGAGCATAAATGGTGTTAATTAGAGCCATGTGATCTATTTTCACTTTCCCAAAGTCCAGATTGCAAATGAAAATCTATTTACTTTGAGTAACTTCTACTAGGTTTGCTATCGGTATCAGCACTGCACCCTGAACTGGGTAGGACATGTTGAAGCCACTGGGGAAGCCCCCTGTCACCATAGCTTCTTCTTTGTTCCTTTGAGGCAAAGGTTCTACTGGAGAGGGAGGAGCACTGCCTCTGATGGCAACCATGACTGCAGTGTGTGGTGGGAGTGCAAACATTTGTCCACAGCTGACTTTAGTTCTGTGTTTCTCCATCACCATTATACAGTAAGATACCACATAAGTGCCTGGGAGTGAATAGTAAAGAAACCTTGATAGACAAGTAACTCCATCCTATGTGGTATGTTCGGGGGGAGGGGGGTAGTATCTGGCTAAGAAGAACCTACTAATTTTTAGAGGCTTTTTAGAATATTCAAGTTTGTTTCATGAGAGCTGTGTGGAGAGTGCCAGGAACAGGGGCAGGTGGCCTACCATGAGCTAAATTTGGGGCTGAGGTGTTTATAACCAGCATACTGGGATACAGGCCTGGGAAACAGGACACCAACTTTTCTCTCACACAACAGCAAACTTTGCTGAAGCAGGACTGAGCCCAGAGATGGTCTCTTCATTCTAAAGATTCCTTTCTCAGGCTGATTTAGAAGCAGTTAGTGCTTGGTTACTTTCTTCCCCACGTTCCCCAGGACCCACTTCCCTCTACACTCTCTATCTGCTTCATCTTAGGTTTCTGGTATTCCCGGCTCATACTTCTGACTCCTCTGTAAAACACTGTCAAAATGCCAGTCTACCACAGAGGCCTTTCCAACATCACCAGGAAGGGACAGATGTGGAAAATAGCTGAACATTTAGAATAGAAAGGTAACCTCTTTGTGTGGGTGGAGGTCAGAGGACAATACCTTTCCTTGAGACAAAGTCTCTCACTGGTACTTGGAACCCTCACCAGTTAGCCTATATTGGATTGCCAGCTTCCCTGGGTATCCCCTCGTCCCTGTATACCCAACTCCAGGAATGCAAGAACACATCACCACACCCAACTTTTGATGTGGATTCTAAGGCTCGAATTCAAGTCCTGATGCCTACTTAATGAGCACTTTAACTCCTGAATTATCTCTCTAGCTCAGAAAAACTATCTTCTTAAATGAACTTCATTTCATCAACAATAAGAAGCTGAAAGCCACAGTAATTCCATAGTGTGTTTGCATGATCCAGTGTGTTTGCATGATCCAGCCAAGCACATCAGCCTCTCCCAGACCCTCTGAAAGGTCTAGTCACCACAAAGATGGCAATGAGAGAACATGGGAGTGAGGTGTGAACATTCCATGAATTGCTCATCTTCAGCCTACCTCAGCATTGATGTGTCTCCTGAAGGGACATGGGATGAGCTGCTTTTGGCTTCTTCTGGGTGTCATCTGCTCTTTCCTTCAGCTTCAGACTCTTAGTTTCATCATAGCCCAAACATACTTCTAACACATGTAGTTTTATTGAGCATAGGCCACCTGAGTGGTCTCAGGCCACAGCCTGGTGGCCCATCATCATCCATCAGGTCAGACACTGAGGGCTCGCCAAGATGCCACCAGCAAACAGGGGTGATAATTGTCTTCATGTAACCTAGCCATGATTTATTAGGAGCCCTTTGTGTGCTATACTGTTTAGGGCTAATAGAGAAGTCCTGCTCCCTGTCCTCTTGTGATTTATACGTTTGTGTCCACACCTTAGCAACTAAACAAGACAAATCTTTTATCTACACAGAACCAATGTCATATACTCACATGCCTTCACTCATATTCAACAATCATACATGCAGGTCACACGCACATAGAACCATAGTAAATTGTGCTATTGTTTTATCTCAGAGAGTTGCTGGTGATGTTGCTACTTCTAACAGTCCTAAAATTAGATTGGAGATGGCTCAGAACAGTGGTTCTTGTAGGTCACAACCATTTGGCATACCTCCATTTCCTAAAGTATTTACAATTCATAACAGTAGCAAAATTACAGTTATGAAGTAGCAACAAAAATAATTGTATGGTTGGGGTCACCACAACCTGAGGAAGGGTCATAGCATTAGGAAGGTTGAAAACCACTGGCTTAAAGGTTAAGAGCATTTGCTGATCTTGCAGAGGACCTGGACTCAGTTTCTAGCATCCATATGGCAACTCACAGCCATCTATAACTCCAGTTCCTGGGGATATGCCTTTTGACCTCTTTGGACACTAAGCACTCACATGTTGCACAGACATGCATACAAGTAAAACACCAATACACATAAAGTTAAGTAAAATAATAGAAAATTATTTACAATGTCATGTGCCATCTACTTGTAACTAGCCAAATCCTCCCATTTTAATGCATACTAAGTGGAGGCTGAAATAGTAATCCATGGAAGAATGATGGAGATTTTTAGAGCAAAGCTATCAATAAAGAAGTTGACGAGTTATAACACAAGGTAGCATTTGGAATTTTTCTCTTATTTCTTGCTGTCTTATTAGATATATGAAGGCAGCATGGGCCCTGCTATTTTACAGGGTAATGGTGATTTAGCCTTGTGATCCAAAGAACTAATCTTTTGAGTTCAGTCACAGAATCTGCAAAGGTTATCACATGATGCTTTGGACATCAAGAGTTCCTCTGTTGTCTGGTGAAAAATCGCCTTTATACACACTCCAGAACATGGGCAAAAGCCCAAAAGATCCCCTTTGCCCATTCAGGTGACAGCAGCAGCTGACAGGATGTGCAATTGGTTTCTTTTTCCTTGAATAGTTTTCAGGTTGTTCACCAAGCATCACCTCACTACAGTGTCACTAGAATTCTAGGAGATGAGTGGACACCAAAGCCTAAACAGCACAAACACTTCACTTGCCAGTAGGCTTCCAGAAATTTCTCCCCAGACACCTTGTGACTACGGAGAGTCTAATTGTCTCGAGAGGAGATGAATGGAATCACATTTCCAACAATTTGCTCCACCTCCCTGTCCACAGCCCTACAGTTCTCAGAGGCAGCTACTGAGCAAGTGAGCATACTGGCCTGCTCAACACAAGAAGGAGAAGAGCCTCAGAAAGAGGGAAGAAGTGAAGTTGGAGGCAGGTAGACACAGGCCAGACAACAGCCAAATGCCTCATCATATTCATAAGACGTGAGGTAGAAGCCAGGTCATAGGGATGAAGCAGTCCCCACACCAGGTTTCAGGAAGAAACAAGGTCAACACTTTTGGTTTTCAAACTGTGTCTCATCCCTCCTTCCTCATAGTGGAGTTCCCTCTACCAAGTTGCTAAACCTCTGAGTCGAGTGGCCTCATCTGCAGCATGGGGCTGATAATGCCTGTTTTATTGCATGGTGCTAAAACCTGAATGAGATGATTTATATAAATTGCCTCCCCAAGTATCTGGCAGACACCTGGCAAATAAGGGCCCCTCAAAAGTCATTGGTTTTTTACCCTTAAAATCATAGTAGTCTATGTTTAAAATTAAAACTAAGCTAATACATAACATTAGCCAATAGATCTTAAGCATCTAAAAATGCTTTGGGAGGCACTGCTTGTAAGAAATCTGCAACAATCTGAGATGGAAATTTTTATAGCTTATTGAATGTATATAATTTACACACCACACACACACACACACACACACACACACACACACACACACACACACAATGTTTTTGTGAACTGGAAAAAGCCACCATAATTCTAAAAGACACCTTGAAAATGTTACAGTTCCCTTAACTAACTCATCCTGTGTATTTGTGAGCACCTACTAAGTGCTTGGACCTGAGCCTGAATAGAGTTTGTGTTAGCCCCCTTGGGTGGGTGTCGTGAACTCTTGCATTCACCAGGTGCCTTGCTAGCTCTGTCTCATTCATCCTCAAGACAGGTTGGAAAGACAAGTAATGAGAATGATTATCTGCACTTTACAGCTGGCTCTACCAGCCGCAGGATGAGCAAATTCATTTGCCAGAGGTCACGGAATCTACATTTCCCAGGATTCAGCCCCGTGCTCATAAACATATCCATTATGTACAAACTTGGAACATGAACACTGTATGTGAGAAAAAGCAGCCACTCACTGAACTAAGTCATTCTGGGGAGAAGCACAATGTTAAGATTTATTTTAGGACAGTGAGAAATGAAAACGGTTATTAAAGCCATCCAGTACATGATATGTTAAATGCATCCTGTGGTACGCTGTACTTACTGTCAGTTGACATAATAATAATGACCAGAATGACACTCACAGGGTCCTTTCTAGTCTTCTGACTCTACCAAGCATTGCAATTTAAGTGACTTACAGGCGATGAAGCAATGCTGTGTGCACCCCTTAGCACAACTCCTTGTCTTCACATTTAGTTTCTCTGGCTATGTCGTACATTGATATGCAACGAGGGAATGCCATTCCTTCTTCCTGCCTTTCTGTATTTGCCTGTAGCTGAGTCCATGTGCTCGGCCCTTTAGAAGAATCTATATTAAATGTCACAAAATAACAGTCGCCAGGACTAAAAAAAAATGCCTGTAGTGACTGACACAGCTCAGCCATGTTAGAGAACTCTGCCGAGGTCTCAGTGACACTCAGCATCAGATAGCTCTCTGTTGACCAGCCTTTAAACGGAAAATCAACACCAGCTTTCCCACAGATGGAAGCGATAGCACCCTTGAGAACACGACCCTTGGCTTCCAAAAAAAGAGAGCTGGAAAGGAGACTACGCGGGCACTTGTGTTTCCGTACCCTCTGATTAAATTAATAACCATCTAATCGCTACTTATTAAGATAGGATCCAAAGTTTGTGTGTAGCAGTGCAGCGGTGGCCATACAAGTGTGTAAGTGAAATCAGGTCACGGAAAACGGCCCCTGTAAGAAAACATCTTAGAATGTCTACCCTTGTCCTTCAACACATCTTTTGTACAGTTCCCTGTTATTTAAAGCTGGTTTCACATATCAAGAAGGGTATTATAAATGAGACTATGTGACTAAATAATAAAGGGATGGAGATGTAAAGGAAAAAAGCATATCCCACTGGTAATGGCATTTGAGAGATTTAAAAGGCAGTATGTTATTTAGAGCATGAAACCTTTTTCTTGCAGACACTATATTCCTCACTGTCGTGGCTGCTCCACTCAGAAACTGGTTTTTAGAATAGTTAGAATTGACCATTATTCTTTATCCAAGCCATTAATTATATAGGAGATGCCTTAGAGGTAATGGCCGTATTAGTATTCACTGAGGGTCTGGGAAAGAGTATCGGGAAAATGCACTGGCTGTGCTTGGGAGTTGTGAGCCTGGGACTGTGAGTCTCCTCCCATTATCCAACAATCAGGGAAAGAGAAGCCATTCGGTAAGGAGCACACTAAAGCACAGACACCCTCCTTTAACACTGTGATGTGAGTCTGATTCCAGTCAAGGCAGACAAGTTTGCTGCGCCTGCATGTGGAACAGAGCCTGGCATATAGTGTGGACCTGATAATATTGAACAAAACATAGACTTCATAGTCGCTAGCACTATAAACAGAGCCCATCCATGGACATAGTGTCTTGTGGAAAGTACTTCATGTGGTTATTATTTGTGTGATGTCTGTTAGTTTCTGCTACACTTCTAGAGATCGGCTAGAATTTGATATGAAATAAAGGCTGTGTTTTGGTTTTTCAGATACATGTCTACAGGGCCAGCAAATGATCACGGTGCCTATACTAGGTTATTGGTCACTGGGTCCTTTCCACTCTTGTACCAGGAAAGAGCTTTACTCACACATAATTTTTCATATATTTATTAGATTGTCCAGAAACCCTTCAGTTGGTAGTAAAAGAAATTAGATTTCTAAGAAGATGGTAATTTTTTGGACTGTCAGTGAAAAATAGACAATTATAAACCTAAATTTTCCTCAACTTCTCAAAGAGTTTAGAAAAATATTTTCCATTTTGATTGTCCCGTCAGTGCAGTTATATATTCACTGACACCTGTTATCCAACTATCTAGTTAAAATTGACACTGAGAACAAAGTCTGATTATTAAGGCCATGAAACAAAAAGTGAGCCATTTAATGACATTGTTATTTTATTAGCATTGCCTTAAATCACATCATAAAATCGTGTTAAGGCACTTAGCTCAACTTTGTAAAACATAGAAAAACTACTTTCTTTCAAGAAAAGTTTATATTATATCATAATTAGTAGATTAACATATATTCAACAAAAATAGCCCTGTGACTTGACAATATGGGGCCTACTTCAGTTTTTGTGCTGATCTATCCATTTACCTTAATTAATACTTAAAGAATTTCACGTTTCATAGATAAGTGGTTTGTTTTCAAATTAATTTTAGGGATTAATATTTAAATAATCAGTCTTTACAATTAAAGTAAACTTGCCAACATTCTGGCCTGGTTCTGACGAGATCAAAGGATTAGAATTAGAGGGAAGAAAATTATGTCTGGTGTGGATCTGCCCCCCCTTGAAGTTCCAAACAGCTACCAAAGAAGTTTTAAGAAATCTCTCTCTCAAAGAGCTTTAAATAAACAAGGCAAAACAGAATGGGAATTCTGGAAATCACAGTTGTTAGTTTTATTTGTCAATGGTTTAAAAGAAAACATAGAGCATCTCCAATAACCAGTGGTGAGATACAAATGAGATATGTCTTTAATACAGACTGAGTAGTATTTGCAAGTAACTTGAAAGGTCATCAACAGAACTCTAAATATAACCGACCAACTGTCGTGAGATCACTCTCAGGCTTGCTCTCCTGGAAAGAAATCATGTAGGAAGCCATCTAAAAAAGTAAAATGTGAAGCTCATCATTTTAAAAAGTACACTATGTACATGCATTTAATACACACAGCTCACATTCAAGTAACACATATATGGCTGAGCATTAAAAGAAAACATCATATAGATGACAGTTAACTCATACTTCATATGCTCACAAGAATAAAACTTACCAGGTTAAAAACTACTCATGATAGTTAACACATACTACATACATTCATAAAAGTAAAACACACAGGATTCATCTTTTAAAAACTACACACGTGTAGATGATAGTTAACACACACACTCACAAGAGTTTATTCTTCTTACACTTGTTTATTGAGCTGTCTCAATAAGATGTTTTTTCTCCCTCTGTTTTACCAAAACATGCCTATCTAGGAAGGGAAACAGATGTAGAACTGGACAACCACGGCTTGTTTGGGCTTTTTCCCCTGTCAAGTAGAATTTATGATCATTGTCACACAAAAAGAAAATCTAAGTGGAACAGACAATGAGTCAGGAAGCAACTGTCGTGTACGTTGACACTGCGGCTTTGGAATTCAGGCTTTGGTTACTAAAATTTCATTTGATTAAGCTGAACAAGGATACAGTATCCTTTCTTATACAAAACCCTGAAGTAATTACAAAAATGAAAGAGTCGGTTTCATGGTTAAGAGGAGAACCACAATGAAAGAGATTGTAAGAACTTTAAAGTACATTAAAAATATGTCTTATACTTTACAAAACCAGACCAGTGACACTCAGGTGGCCATGTATGCTTCTTGTTCCTTCCAGCACTTTACTAAAGATAAGCAAGAATGTAGCTTGATTAATTAGGTGTCCCACAAAGCACCTGTCATCCCAAGTTTCTAATGACATATTAAATAATAATCTCTTAAATACTTTAGTCCCAAATTAACAAAGTCCATTAAAACGGAATCATCCTAGGAAGAACCTTGCACACCATTCATGCAACATAATTAAGTCTAAATATAAAAATAACTTGTGCAAACATCTCTGACTTGGTATTGTATCTCCAGACATGTCCTTGTCCTTCATTTGCGTCTTTGAGGGCAACAAAAATCACATAATTAAAAAAAAATGGTCAGTTCTGACCATCTTTAAAAACAAGTGCTCAGGATGCACTTGTGCTGGGAAGCAGACTGAAGAGGAAGAGGATGGAATTCAAGGGTGAACTAGTGACCAATCACTATGCTACACCAATCTGTTTCCAAATAAATTTTCTCAGCACTTTTCCCCCAAAAGTAAATTTTTCACTTAGTGAAAATATTAACTTTAGAGCCCAGTTCTTAGACTATCTTAATACGAGTTTCAGGAAACAGGGTCACCATTAAAATATCACTTCAGAGCCTTGGTTTAGGCATGTAGGACAAGTCTTTTAGACAATTTGCAACACTGGAGGAGAGTTAGATCAGTTGTGAAATGTACTCTAATGAGAATTAAAGGAGTGGAGAGAGAGGGAGAAAGGGATCGAGAGAGAGAGAGAGAGAGAGAGAGAGAGAGAGAGAGAGAGAGAGAGAGAGAGATGAGTCTTGTCTTTTTACACAGAGGACTCCAAACAGCAACAAGTAGCTTCAGAGCTCTCCTGTGGCTCTCACATCTCAGCTAATGGGAAAGCGTACAGAGAAGGACCTCAGCGGGCAGTGTGGTCTCTGCTCAGGGAATTACCAGGAGCTGCCAGCCCACAGGCAATAGCACTGAGTTTACCTTTCAGAAACTCACAAATATTAATAAGAACCCCTCTTGCCTAGCAGTACCTGAAGCCAGGACTCCTTGGAAAGAGCTGCCTTCTACCCTGGCACTGCAGATGGACTAACCACTAGGGCAGCCATATCTCTCCCCACCTAGGAAAAAATTCCCATTGTCTCCCACTTTGCTAATTGTGAAAATAGGCTGTGCAATAAGCACACTCATGGTGGAAGCAGAGGAACCAAAGCTATGCAGGGTCAGAATTGATGGAGAGAAAAAAAAGAAAGAAAGAAGAAAAGAAAAAGGAAGACAAAAAGAAACAACTAAAGAAAAAGAATTGCTAAGATAAACTAGCCAATGACAAACTTGATAGTCACATTAAATACTGGCTGGGGAAGGTTTCCGAATTCATGTCACGGCTACCGCACACAAGAGACCATTGTCCACACACAGAAGCCAGCATATTGAAAGTTATCATGTAGCACTTTTATAATGTGAAAACGTTTTCTTTCCCCCAACTCCCGCCTCTCATCCCAGCATCCTGACTGAAGAAGGCGAAAACTTGTCAGTTCCCCGATACTACTTTTCAAGTTAAATTCCCGGGTTCACTCGTGCACTGTGGTGTTTTTTCTCTCCTCCCCACATTTGCAGCTGGACAAATATGAAGGGGGGGGGAATAGCAACAACAAACCCACACACATTTGCCTGAGCAAAGAAAAATAATGAACTGAATATGCATATCCTCATTAACTAAATTTAATTACGCTGAGTGGCATAGTAATCAGTGGTTGCTCCAGTTACAGTATTCATTGAAAGGGAGGTGGATTCCAAATTAAGGCGAAGCGTGGGGGACAGTCGCATACTGATGAGGGGAATGCACACAACATGCTACAATACACCATCTAAATCATTATTCGAGACACTGAAGAAAGAAGTACGTTGCTCTGTTTTAAGACCAATGCAAGAACAATTAGGCAAGACGGCTCCCAGTCCCCTACAGCCTGACTGCCCCGCCTCCATAAAGTTCAGAGCAGCCAGCCTGGGGACGACCAGAATATTTGCATGTTTTTCTCTTTCTTTCTTCTTCTTCTTTTCTTAAAAGTGAACAAAAACTCACCCTGCCTTTTAAAAGAGAAGGCCTATGCCCCTGGCCACAATAGTGGGAAATCCTATCTAGCCCACTGGTGAGCAGAACTCTCCAGGTTCCCACAACTTGAGCCTGAACTTTCAACAGGCAGTGAACTTTATAACATGTGCGTGGAGCCACAAAGGAGGCGCTCCAAGGAAAGAAGGGAGGGGGACATTTGGAGGGAGAGTGGAAAAGGGTTATCACGCCAAACTTACCATCCACCAGGTCCTGGCTGACATGTCATAGCATAGCTGCCATTTGATGGAGCTGTCCGACGTTTTCCCAGCCATCCTGCTGTCAGCGACCTTCATCAGAGGCAGCTCAATGGAAGATAAGAGACCTAATCGAGAAAACATCAGCGGGGGCTTGCTGGACTACATGTAGGCCAATCCTTATCACACTGCATCATGGGAAAAGCTCCTTCATTAGCAGGAGGAACGGCAACCTCACAGATAGAGGGACAAGGATCAGTTCTTTTGCCTTTTTTTTTTTTTTTTTTTTTTTTTTTTTTTTTTTTTTTTTGGTCTAAAGGGATTGGTGAAAGTAGCTAGCGTTCTTTGTGTATCATGTGTACAAGAGTTAAGTATCTTGCAAGTGGGCGGCTAACTGCCTTGCTGGGCAATGCAGACTAAAGTTTATTTGCATTCTTCTCTGTTGTATATTGTTTGACATGGTCCATGGTCCTTGCTGAGCAGATGAAGAGACGGGAGGGGTGGGAGGGAGGGGAGGGGGAAAGGGAACTGTAATTGCTCAGAATTAATATCTCCCCCAACAAAGACATAACAGTTTCATTGACATAGTCAGAACACAGTTCAGATGTCACTGCACACAGGCATGAAGCATGAGGCTGTGTGTGAGAATGCGCACAGACACACACACACACACACACACACACACACACACACACACACACACACACACACACACACACACACACACACACACACACACACACACACACACACACACACACACACACACACACACACACACACACACACACAGTGGAACACACAGGTAGCAGCTGCAGCTGGATTCGGCTGAGGTTGCCAAAGGCTACAAACTCCATTCTCATGCTGGACATATGGAAACAGTTTAACTCTTTGAAATCGCTGTTCAAGACAAGCCCTGCAGTTTGCAAGGATAAATCTGCTTTGAGAACAGGCTTGCAATCAGGAAGGTACTCTTTTCTTTCCAAAAGAGACCTAGAAACAGGAAGACCCGATAAAAATGAGGAAGATGAAGGCCAGGTTTGTGCATGGTCTGATTTTTATACCTAGTTTCTCCGTCACTTCTTCTCTGTCCCACTCTTCAAAGGGTCCCTTTCTGCTTCCTTCTGGGCTTGGCACCGGCTTCCCAGTGAGTATGCACAGGGAGCAGGGACTAACTTACTAATAAAAGCACTTGCTTCCCATAGCCTGCCCTTGTTTCTTCTCCCCTCCTCTCCCCCTCCCTCCTCCTCTCCATTTCCCAAAGAATAAAAAATCCGAATAATACACAGAAAATCCTACAGGATCAGGTCACTACAGTTAGAAAGCCAAGTGAAGACAAACCACAGATGAGCACATTCCTGCACGGTGGCTGCCACTGAACTTCATGTCCGTACAACACCAGCACGGCCTGCCTGGGAATCTATGTTGATATTTTATCACCCTGCCTTTCACGTGCCCTGCTTGTATTCTCTGTCAGACCTTTAGGCTTAGGGTTTATACTGACAGCATATAGTTTAAAGGGCCAACCTCCTGTTTAATTGTGGTGGGGGGGGTGAGGGGGGGATTGCTACATTACCCAAGTTTTCTGTCCTCTGTATTCAATGTGTGGGAAGCTATAAAGGCAGCTCTTTTAGGATTGGTGCTTCAAGAGTAAGAAGCAACGCTGCCAGGCCGAAGCTCTCTCCTTCGGGTATTTTTATATTTAGCCGGGGAGACATGTCAGCCACAGTTCCAGGCAGGGTGGGAGCTTAACGTGGCCTGACTGGGGCTGGCAGCAGTAGGGCCTGCCTTGAACCAGCTAGACCTCAGTCTCTGGGGTAGAGGAGGTGTCTAGGATTTTTAATTCTCAGGCAGGAGGTTGTGTCTGGGAACCCGGATGCCTCTCTCAGGCTTCTACCTTTGAAAGACCCCATAATCCTGATGATTCCCTCCCCTGCCATACTCCGTTCTCTCCTTTACCCCTTCTTTCCCTCTTTAAGACTTACCTGCAGATTTTCTCTGAGCACTGTTTGGGCAATAAGCCAACTAATGGTAGTCACTGACGGTTGTTTAAATTTTCACGGACCCTAGCAACCATGACAAATGCCTACTGTGTAGGCCACTGGGAGGCCCAGAGGCTAGAGATATACCCAGAGTCTCATGTAGCATACAGCTGTGTGTGTCCAATGTCCCACCAGAAGAGGATATAGCTGCTTGGTGTTGGCCAGAGGGAGAGATTTATCCAGACAGGGATGTCCTCAGGCTGTGCCAGGCCAGCAGCAGCTTGGGCCCAGGACCAGACTCAGTATTTGCAGAGCTGCCTGTAGGGATGGCTGTGTGGCCTGCAGTTGATGTGTGGTATCTTGACTGCACTCCAGTCAGTTCTGACCTGCCCACCTCTGTGTGTGTGTGCTCGGTGTGGAAAACTCCCTCCTTCCAGCCATCTCTGCCTCGCTTCCTTTAGAGGGTTCTTCAGGAGCAGAGGCCAATTTTGGTGACAGCCTGAAAGTGGTCAAACCACTATCACCTACATACCACCTAGCATCCTTTGACAGTCTCGGCACTCTGTGTGGCCAGCACACTGGTACAGCTGCTGAGAGGGTCCCTTCTCATAGGCTTCATGGGAACACCTCCTTTAATTAGCTGGTGACATTTGGGAAATGAGAGATGACAGGGGAAGCAGGGGGAGGAGAGGCAGCAGGAGAGAGGCTGTAGGTGCTCTCAGACAAATGTCTGAGCTGTGGGGACCAAAAATGGGAAACAAGAGAACCATGTGTCTCTTACATGGCTGGGAATGCCAGAGAACAGGTAATGAGAGCTCACTGCAAGAACCAAAGAGCGACACACTTGCACTTGGGGCTAGAATCAACCAGAGGCAGGTCCATGGGGACCATTCTCCACCCAAGGTCCTGGAGTGCCTTCCAGGGACAACTCCTGGGTTCTCAGGCAGAAGGCAGTTGTGAGCAGCTCCTCTGCCTGTACTGCTCTCATTGGTGCAAGCCTGAAAGCTAGCTGGAAAGTTTAAAACACACTTGAACTCTGAAAACACAAATAAGGAAGGGGAGCTTCTGGAACACTGGTGCTTGAGAACATTGGCAAGATAGAGACTCCGGCAAGCTTGTCTTCTGCCCAAAGCCAGCAGTAGTTGTGGCTGAGTTATCTCCCCCGAAAGTGTTTTGATCCTATCACTGGAAAATAAAACAGGTCAGCCTGGAGCCTCACTTAAGGAGGGTGAGGTTTGCAGAGAGCACCCTCAACATACATGTGTTTTCACTGTCCCCAACTGCTCACAGCCTCTTGACGACTAACTGCTGGGAGTGTGGTGATCAGGATCCTAGTCCCAGGGTTGTCACCTCCTATCACCCATTGATTATATGCCCTTAATATCAGCTTCCCCTTATTGACTCAAATCACACAGCTAATAGTTTACACAGAATGAACGGAAAGCAGGAAAAATCCCCTCTTCCCCACAAAAGAGTGGGAGAAAAGTTAGAGAGTGAGCACGCACACACAGAACAGAAAATTGAGATGTCCAGAGAAAAGTAAATGAGGAAGGCTGACAGCGAAATCGAAAGACATTCTGGTGTCTGCATTGCTCTTTGGGTGCACTCCAAGCTGCCTCTGAGCCCCAGGACTCTCACCAGCTTCTTGTGCTTTTCTGGTGCAGCCACCCAAGGCTAGAAGCTGCTTTTGCACTCAGGTTCTACAGTCGGGAACAACCTTCACTCGTTGACTGGACCCCTGGAGACTGCAAGTTTAAATGCTATTTGGAAACTCATTTAATTAAACTATCTAGCTTATTTGGGGCTTTTAAACCCTGGTGTCAGTTCTACATAACTGTGCTCTGAGTTTGTGAGCCCTGGCATGGATGTTAGCAGTAGGTTATGACATCACGAATAGAAAAGTGTGCCTCTGTGGACAGTGGTCCTGGGTTCTCCTTAGCCTCTTGCTAACTCTATAAGCTTGAACAATCTACTTAAACTTTATGGACTGAGTTTCTTTACCTGTAAAGGAGAGCTGAATGCATTGTCTCTGATGATATCCTTAGATCATGTGTGGATGTGTCTCTGGTGGTATCGATGGTCTAATGGTGTATACACACTCCAAAGCTCATCATGATGTCCTCCCCTCAGAATTCAGGAAGGACTTTAAACTATCCCCTGACTATCTTCCCCTCACCCTCTGAGCTCTCATACTGGGCAGTTCCCTAAGGTAGGGTCCTTCGGGATCAGGGCTTAGCAGAGAAAGGATGGATCTAGCATGAAGTCAGTGCGGGTTGCCTTGACTCATCTCAAGTGCCTGAGACCATTGCTTGACTATCTCCTTCCAGTGATACTGCCTGCATGGGACAGCAGCCCTGGGCCTGTCCTTTAGAAAGGAAGTCTGGACTGGACCATCAAATGCTCTGAGTGGTGTCTACTCACAGAGGACTCAGTATCCCACCCACCCAGCTACTGTTCCAGTACTCCTACTGCCTCCCTGAAGGCTTCACCTTAACCCAACTGCCCTGACCCTAGGGCTCCCATAGGAAGGCCTTGAGTTTGGTCCCCACAGGCTGAACAAAAAGACATTTTGTAGACAAGTAGCAGATGTTTTACATTCCCTAACAAGGAGATTAAGGACTTACTGGCATGGAGACAGCTCATTACGAAAGTGGAGTCCTATAGTGACAATGGGAACCACCCCTGGTTTCTCCTGGAGGAAGGTGTTTGTTTCCAGAAATGGATAATTTGATTAGAACCAGGAACAGAGACCTGGCCTAGAATCAAAGAGTGTCCACCTGAGCATATACCAACTTTTCTCTATTAAGTTTCTAAATCAAATGCATGTTTTCTGAAAGTATGTACTTGAAACATTTTCTTTTTTATGACTGCCCTAGGAAATGTGTGGCAACTGTTGCAATTGGTGTAAGGGAATTTTCACTTTGTTTGGGTTAAAAAGTGGTTAATGGACAGCATGATTCTGGTGTTTGTTTAAGACAGAGTCTCTCTACATAGTCCTGGCTATCCTGGAGCTTACTGTGTAGACCAGGCTAGCCTCAAACTCAGAGATCTGCCTGCCTCTTCCAGGATTAAAAGCATATACCACCACACCTGGTTCACATGATTCCATTTTTGATAAACAGGCAAAGCAGTTCTATATATTTACTTATTGCTGGAAAATACCTTAAAGGGTTATAGATTCAACTGTAAATATTTTTGTTGTTTTTTTTTGTTTGTTTACTTTGAGACAAGGCCTCATCCTGCAGTCCTGGCTGGTCTACAACTTGGTAGTAGACCAGGCTGGCCTTCATCCTGTGGTCCTCCTGACTCTGTCCCCCATGTGCTGGGATTGCAGGCATGCACCATGGCATCTGGCTCAATTATAGATACATTAATGCTCTTTGAAATATTGTAATGTTCATGCATTGAATTTATAAGCAAAAGCAAGGAGCTGCATAAAAGGTCCCTAGACCCAACACATTTTTGCTGCTCTGTAAATCTACAATTACAGACAGTCCTTGCAATGTTTGTTTGGATGTTTAGCTTTGCAAGGCGGCAGAAGCAGTATGTGCTCAGTTGAAGCTGCTTCACTTTTGACATTGATATTTTTTTATGAGCTAACAATATGTGGTAAATACCTTGGATGGAGATGTCACAGAACCAGGAGGGTGACTGACTGCTCCCTTGCTGCTGTGAGGTTTAGTGGCAAAGTTGTAGTCAATGCATTTCCAACTCATGGTATCTTCAGTTTACCTTCAGTTTGTCAGGACAGACACAATCAAGCCCAGGGGCCTCTGTGTTTCAAAGCAAAAAGTTGAGGGAACAAAAGTAAACATGTTTCCATCTACAGTTTTAGACTTCCAAGCAGTAAAGCTAATAACACATGTCTGTCTATAGGACTATTAGAGCAACAGGTGCCCCCTGGCTTAGTGGTCACAATCTTTTTCTCCCATCTTGCAGAAAGCAGAAAAAAAAGGTGAAAAGCAGTGGTGACAGCAGGAGGCACAGCACACTGCCATGTTGTAGTTCCAACCAGGTGAGCCTTGCCAAAAGATTGGTGGGTTTCACAAACTGGGTCCTGAGACTACCCAGGCTGGGGTACATAGGCAAACAACTGAGACACACGAGGCTTCCGGGCCTCAGTGGGGGTGCAGGTATCAGTAGGCAGCCTAAAGCACCCTGCTGTGTCAAAGCTCTTAGGAACTAATAAAGGTGACTACATATTCCTTAAAGACCAGTAAAAAGTCTCCAACTCAGGTCCTATGATGGTTTCATTCTCTGAGGGTTTCATTAGGAGACACATCCCCCCAGGTGCCACAGAAACCCTCCTCGCTACACCATTTCTCTAATCTTTCCATTGTATAGTATAAGATGAATAAAACTGATACTAATGAACTCAGGACCTAGACAAAGGGAGAAAGAATGCACTCAAAGGTAGTCTGAGAGGGTGAGGGGGCAGACTTGAGGAAAGAGGGAAGATCCACCGAGGAGGCTTATGGCTCCATTCGCCTTTACCAAAGTAAGAGAGAACTTGGTTACAATACAAATTTCAGCTCACCAAGCATTTGTCTTTGGTAGCAAACATTCCTTATGTATTTACTGAATGCCAGGTATCGTTCTAGGTGCAGGTAAGCAGAAATCTCCTGTGACTTGTCCTGAAGGAACTTAGCCTTTAGCTTAGCAGAGGTAAGAGGTAAAAAAACTGACATTAACCACCTGCTCATGCAAATCAATACAAGGTCCCACCCATGGTGTCTGCTTTAAAAGAACAATGCCATGAGAAGGTTGGCAAATTTAGGAAGTCGGGAGAAGCTTCATAGAAAGGGCAGGTAAAAGATGACGAGGATTGGACAGGATTCCACATACAGCTCTCAGGCCAATTGATTATTTTCATTTTGCAATTAAGTAATTTACTCCCAAATGAGTGCTGGAGCTTGGAACCAAAACCAGGGCTGTCGTTCTGTAAAAGCCACCTTTGTTCTGAGGGGCTGCCTGCTTTCACCCTAGAAGCTAATCACATACCTGGGCTCTGACTCCCTTAGAGCCAGCAACAGTGTAACCATGCTCTAGACTGGAAGGAATGGGCTGAGCACATGGTCCATTCACTGGCTCTATCAGAAAGTCTGCCTTAGGGAACTGAAGGACAGGACTGGGTGCTTCTGCTATGGGTCTTTCAGCACCTCCTTTTCCAAGGCACCCAGAGGGCAAGTCCTGAAGATGCAACCCTCATACAGTGTATTAGGGTTCAGCAAAGTTTGGTTGAAATGTCATTTATACAAGAACTAAAATAATGAGTTTTTACAAATGTATCCACCTGTATAATCTATCCCCTATGAACACAGAACTGCCTGGATGCTCTGGAAGATGTCTGTCCTCTCAGGGTATCGAGCCCAACTTTAATCGCCATTTTGATTTTTTATTATCATATTCTGTGCATTTTATAAAAAGTCATGTTGACTCATTTGTGTTTGAGTCCTTCAGTCAGCATAAGTTTTTGAGATGTATCAGTAATACTTGACAATTATATCATAAGCTATTAATGATGGACATGCTAGTCACTTCTAGATGGCTGGTTATCATGAGAAAAGCTATGAACAAAGCTGGTTAAGTCTTTTTAGAGTTAAAATCATTTTAAATCATCTGGGTATATATGAAGCAATGGCATGCAAGGTCATGTAATGGATGTATAATTAACTTAAGGACAAACTTCCAGACAGATTTCCAGAGTAGCGGCACCAACTTACACATCTACAGGAGTTGGATGGCAATTCTAGATTCAAGGTGAGTATGGTGGCACACTCCTGTAATCTTAGCACTTGGGAGCAGAAGCAAGAGGGTCACAAGACTGAGAGCAGTCTGGGCTACGAAACGAGACTCTCTAAATAAAAATGAAATCATATTTTATCTTCTCCATCTCTTGGCACAGCCAGCATTGCCCAGCAAGCATTTCGGCGTGTGTGTAAAGGGCCTGACTTTAGTTCCCTCTGCTGATGGTAAACATTTTATCCTCTTTTTGCCAACTATCTAGTCAAATGTCTGATTCAACTTCTTCTTTCATTATTGAAATATACATGTTTTAAAATAAATTGTAGACAAGGGTTCTCTTTTAAAATTTTAGTTTAATTATAGTTCTGTGGATATATGTGTGTCAGAGTGTGGATTTGTGCATATGAGGTGCTCTGCCCATGAAGGCCATGTGAGACCAGAGCAAGATTAAAGGCCACCTCTCGTGAGTTCTGGGAACTGAACATGGGTCATCTAGAAGAGAGGTAAGTGATTTTACCACCAAGTCAACTCTCTCACTCCTCAGACACAGATCCTATGTTATACATCTGCATTACAATTATTTTTACAGCCCATATCATACATTTTCTTAGTACTGTTTTAAATTTTGGTGAAGTCCAGCTTCCTAGTCTTTTATAGCTTCTCTGTTTTCTAAAACATTTTCATTTGCCAAAACATCACAAAGATTCTTTTTTGTTTTCTTAGAGAAGCTTGTGATCTCAATTTTGTTTGTGTATGATGTAAGTTAGAGATCAGCTCCTCTTATCTTTTAACATGGATAATGGTTCCAGAACCATTTGTTGAAAAGAAGGTCCACTTCTCCTTGCATAGCTCAGGTCCTCGGCATTTCTGTCCCAGTTTTATACTGAGTCTGCTGTTTCTGCTGACGTCCCGCCGGGACTGCAGGGACTCTTCCCCGACTGCAGGGAGAGAGTCTATCTTGATACACACCCCCTCCTTCCTCTCTTTCTCAGTCCATGAATATGGTGTGCACTACTGTTCTCCTCTGCAGTCTTCTGTCCTCTTCTGTACAGTTTTAAATGTAATTTTAAGACTTTACCATCGTGTATCTTATTGTTCTGGGTGCTATTATTAATGAAATTGTATTTTGCAATTCTTCACCACCAGACTGAAGAAATGTGATTGATTTTTACAACTGTTATTATCCCAAAGCCAAAAAGTGATATAATTTGATTTTTAGATATTGACTTCCCATTTCCATCATTCTTGCTAAATTTTCTTGTTTGGTAAGGATTTTTATTTGTTTGTTTGTAGATGAAACATAACCTTGTCATCTGTACTGAGGTGGATACACCTTTCCAGACTGTGTGCTGTTATTTGTGTGTTTCTTCCTATTCTTTCTTTCTCTATTTCTTTCTTCCTCTTTCTTTCCTTTCTTCCTTCTTTCTTCTTTTCTTTTCTTTCTTTTTCTGTTGTTGCTGTTGTTATTTTAGTGGATCACAATCTCCAGAGGCATTGTTGATTAACATGGTGAGAAAATGCATTCTTGTTTCAAGTCTTTGATAGGAAGCCTTCAACATTGCACCAGTAAAGGAAATGTTAGCCAGAACCATTGAGCCCATATTGAATAAATGCTCAATTTATGACATTTTAAAAATCACTACCAACATGCCGTGTGGTGGTGGCTCATGCCTTTAACCCCAGAACTCAGGAGGTAGTGGCAGTCAGACCTCTGTGAGCTCAAGGCCAGTCTGGTCTACAAAGCTACACAGAGAAACCCTGTCTCGAAAAAAAAAAAATCACTACCAATTCAATGTTGTCAGAATTTGGAATGTAAGCAGATATCTCAAACAATATAACCTTATAAAATATATGGCATTACTACATAGTTAATGAAGAAACCCTAAGTGTGCTATGTTGGTAGACACCTCAAGCTCTACCTTAAGCATGTTAGATCCCCAGATCTGAGGCACAGCTCTGCATCTGGGGAGAGGGAACTAGTTGGCCACCGTGTCAATGACAACTCCCCCCAAATGGAATCATCTCTATCTAAAAATGAAAGGAGGCCATAAAATGTGGTTCTTTGCTAATGTGACAGTTAGTACACTGGATCTAAAGCTGTGACGTTTGCTCTGCAGCACCAACAATTCTGTTCCCGCAGGTGTCACAGGACGCCTTCCCCATAAGTCTTCTAACATCTTTAACATCATAAATATAAATTTATTTCCTCATCTACTAAAACAATCATGAGGTTTCCCCTTTAATCTCCTAATTAATTGTAGAAAGCTAATTGTTCAGTCTTAAGAACTCCATATTTTATTACTATGTTTAGCACCACTGGCTTTGATCTGATAATACTTGCCGATCTTTTGTGTCTATTCATAAGAAATACTTGTCTGTGATGTTCTTTTCTTAGAATAGCATCTGCTGAGGATCCACATAATGCTTGCCTAATCATGAGTGAGGGAATTTTCTTTCCCTTAAGGCTTTCTGGAAAAGGTGCCGGGGAGTGCAATATCTTCCTTAGGAGTTATAAAACTTCAGTTCTCTGTTGGGGAATGGGAAACAGAAGTCATTTCCAAAAGGGAAGGCAGATCAAAGCCAGGCTTGTACCCTCTGTACAAGACCTCAGCCTTCACAAGCCTCAAGCAGGCAGATTTGGGTGAGGTAATGATTTCTCCTGCAGATGACTCAGAACTGGAGAGAAACCCCACTTTGTCACCTAGCTGACTTGGAATGCAATGTCTTGGCATCATCTGGAGAGAATGCAGTGTTTAAAAAAAAAAAAAAAAACTGAGCTCCCCTGAGAACCTGGGGCCAGGGAACACACAGGTCAGGGAGCGTGAGTTTAGACTGTGACAGGCCCTGGGGAGAGAAGGCCTAGAGAGGTAGATGTTGAGAGCCGGAAGGCCAGAAAATGACCAGCTAAAGGGTGTCAGAGAGGAATAGAATGGGAAGCCCATAGGGAGAGAGTGCCCCACCTTTGGTGGCCAGAACAGTGCTCATCAACAGAGGATATGCCTGCTGTTAGATAGCTGATCCTAAGGGCAGTGGGTGGGACATATTCTGGAACTCCCAACATGTCACAGCTGCAGAACTCAAATTCCAGGGATGTACATGGTCCCCACAGCTGCATCCCTCCAGCAGGGCGAGTAATCCAAAGCAGGGTTGCAAGCATGAAAAGGTCCTCCATTTGTACCAGTCTCAGTGTTGTGTTGTTTACCACAACCCCCACACACACACTTGGGAGACACATACTAGCTGAAACTTTAGTCAACCCAGAGGCTACAATTTGAGGGGAGGGGTCTCTGGAGGGTGAGAAAATACGCCCTGCTCACATTATTTACAGCTAAGTGTAACAAGCAAAGGCCACATAAAGAATAAAATTACTATTGTGAAGATAACTCAGGAAGGCACCAGACACTTGTCCAATACAGATTTAGCAACACCAGGAGCCATGGGAAAGACAAGAGTGTTATTTGATGTTTTTGCTTTTTTGGATCTTTTTGAGGGGCCCACCAAATGTCTCCCAAGTAAATCACACACAGAGGCTTATGCTTAGTTATGAATGCCCGGCCTTAGCTTGGCTTGTTTCTATCCAGCTTTCCTTAAATTAACCTATCTTTTCCCTCTAGGCTTTTATCTTTACTTCTCCATTTCTTTCTTTCCTTCTTACTCCATGGCTATCTGGCTGGATGGATGGATGGGTAGCTGGGTGTCTGGCCCCTGATGTCCTCCTCTCCTTGTTCTCTTCTTGCCCCTCCTCTTCCTCGTTTCTCCATCTATTTATACTCTCTGCCTTCCTGTGCCATCTGTCCTTGCTCCTGCCTTGCTATTGGCCATTCAGCTTTTTATTAGGACCACCAGGTGTTTTTGACAGGCACAGTAACACAGCTTCACAGAGCTAAACAAATGCAGCATAAACAAGATATTCCCCAACACAAGAGTCCACAGTTCAACTGGACCTCTCCACCCCAAGCATCTAGCTGGTATCTCCAATGTGGAAGACCCAGCAAGAAAGTACTCCAAGATCTTTCATTCCTTTTTTCATTTTTCCTTTGTTCTTACCCTTGTGGCACTACCCACTTTTCTCGTCTACATGTTTAGCAGGATTTTTAATTTATCGTATTAAAAGAAGCATGCTTTATATTTTTTTTCCTTTGGGGGATGATACTTTCTTCCCTTAGGCTTTTCCTATGTTCCCTTTTTCTTATCTGTACAGTTAATAGTATTTTAACTTTATTTTTTAAAACATTACTTTTGTATATGGCCTGGGTGGAGGGCAGAGGACAACTTGCTGGGCTCAGTTCTCTCATTCTACCATATGGGACCTGGGGATTGAACTCAGGTCTTTCAGCTTCCTTGCAAGTACTCTTACCTACTGAGCTGACTTGTCATTTCCCAACTTATTTGTTTGAAACAGGGCCTAATGTAATCCAGGCTGATCTCAAATTCACTGGTGTAGCCAAGAATGACCTTCAATATGTGACACTGAGTGCTGGCATTACAAGTGTGTAAGGCCACATTTGCTTTGGTGTGGTACTAGGGATTGAATCTAGGACCCAATGCTTGCTCTCTACCCACTGAGAGCCATCTTTACTTTGTGAAATACCTGGTTTGGGGATTGGAAAGATGATTGGATGGTTAGGAGCACTGCTGCTCTTATAGGGGACCCAGGTTGAGTTCCCAGCACCCATGTCAAGCAGCTCACAACAGCCTGCAACTCCAGCTCCAGGGTATCCAACACCCTCTTTTGGCCTCTACAGACACCTGCACTCATGTAGTACACACACATACACAAATACACACAACCTAAGCCTTAAAAATTAAAATATAAACTGCTTTTATTCTCCTCATTGCATTTTATTTAGTTTTGGCTTTGAAGGTTTTTGTTATTGGAAATCATTTCTTGGTTTTTCTTTGTTTAATTTTGTTCTAATCTCTTATTCCCCACAGCATTCTCCAACCCTCTTCTTTTTCCTTTCAATTATTTAACTCCACATCTCCTCTACTTACCCCTTTCCCTGTCTCCTTTGCTTATTTACTGTTTCTACATTTACCCTAAACCATTTTTGGCTTCATAGCATATCCTACAGTACATTTGCCATTTTTGGCTTCATGGTCTCTGAAGATGTACTGGAGAGCTGTGACTGATTTTAGTGTATTCATTTATCTCAAATAGTTTGCAGCAGCAATTTGAATTCTCCTTACTTAGGGACTGAAAGAGTAGGCTGTTCAATAAGAAGATTCCTCCCCCACACAGACTCGATCTCCAACTGATACACAAATTACAACACAGAAAAAAAAAAAACTGAAGTTTTACCTATTTCAGTATCTTTGAATTTAATGGTTGAGGAAATAGGTAAAACTTCAAGTTTTTTATTTTTTTATTTTATTTTATTTTATTTTTGGTAAAAATGGCCAATAAGGGCCAGTGAGATGGTTCACAGAAAAAAGCACTTGCTGACAAGCCTGATGACCTGAGTTCAATCCCAAGAACAAAAATGGTAGAAGGAGAAAATCAGCTCCCACAAGTTGTCTTCCCATCTCCACACGTACACCAAACATAAGGTAAGCAAACAAATGTAAGAAGTTATTATCATAGGCCTGAGAGAGGACACAAACAGATGAATTTGATTGAGGACCTAGACAAGAATTCAGCAATACAGAGGGAGAGTGATGAGAAAACAGGCAATATGGATGAACAAATAGCATGGAAGAAAGATTCAACAAGGAAACAGATTTTGAAAGAAAAAAATTAAACAAATAGAAATGATGGAAATGAAATATGTAAGTAATAATAATAATAATAATAATAATAATAATAATAATAATAATAATAAATAGTGGAAAGAACCACCAACAGACTTGATCAAGCAGAGGAGAGCAAGTCAGGTTGAAGGTCGGAGCAAAGAAAACACTGCATCCGCTCTCACACTCCACCATGGGTTTGCTCTGCGTGTCTTCCCACTGCTCCATCGCCCCGTCTTTCACCAATGGCAATGGAAGAAGAAACTGCCTCATTCATCATTAACAATGGCTCCAGCATGTGCAAAGCTGGCTTTGCTGGCGACGACGCCCCCAGGGTCGTGTTTCCTTCCATTGTCAGGCACCCCTGACACCAGGGCGTCATGGTGTGCATGGGCCAGAAAGACTCAAATGTTGGTGACGAGGCCCAGAGTGAGAGAGGTATCCTGACCCTGAAGTATCCCATTGAGCACAGCATTGTCACCAACTGGGATGACATAGAGAAGATCTGGCACCACACCTTCTACAATGTGGTCCCTGAGGAGCACCTGGTGCTTCTGACATAGGCCCCCCTGAACCCCAAAGTTAACAGAGAGAAGATGATGCAGATAATGTTTGAAACCTTCAATACCCCAGCCATGTAGGCGGCCATTCAGGCTGTGCTGTCCCTGTATGCATCCGGGCACACCACTGGCGTTGTCATGGTCTCTGGTGACCCAGTCACATATACAGTGCCCATCTACGAGGGCTATGTCCTTCCCCACACCATTGTGCATCTGGACCTGGCTGACCGGGACCTGACAGACTCCCTCATGAAGATCCTGACTGACAGGGACTACAGCTTCACCACCACGGCTGAGCAGGAAATTGTGCATGACATTAAGGAGAAGCTGTGCTATGTTGCCCTGGATTTTGAGCAGGAAATGGCTACTGGAGCATCCTCCTCCTCCTCCTTGGAGAAGAGCTACTAGCTGCCTGAGGGGCAGGTGATCACCATCGGCAATGAGCAGTTCCGGTATCCAGAGGTGCTCTTCCAGCCCTTTTCCTGGGCATGGAGTCCTGTGGCATCCATGAGACCACCTTCAACTCCATCATGAAGTGTGATGTGGACATCTGCAAAGACCTGTATGCCAACACAGTGCCGTCTGGTGGCACCACCATGTACCCAGGCATTGCTGACAGAATGCAGAAGGAGATCACAGCCCTGGCTCCCAGCACAATGAATATGAAGATCATTGCTTCCCCTGAGAGCCGGCTCAATTCTGGCCTCACTGTCCACCTTCCAGCAGAAGTGGATCAGCAAGCAGGAGTATGACGAGTCAGGCCCCTCCATCGTGCACCGCAAATGCTTCTAGGTGGACTGAGCAGGTGCCAGGCATCTGCTGCACCAGCTGATTCTCAAGTATCAATTTGCCCTGGCAAATGTACACACCTCATGCTAGCCTCATGAAACTGGAATAAGCCTTTGAAAAGAAATTTGTCCTTGAAGCTTGTATCCAATATCAGCACTGGATCATAGCACTTGTTGCTGATTTTTTATCTTGTATTCAAGTTAAATGTCCCTTTGGTATATGTTTAATACCCTGTGCATATCTTGATTTAGTCCTTAGTCATGTGGCTTGGTTACTTGGTGGCTGGGGAGAGCACGCTGTGGAAGAGAAATCCCCAGCCTGGTAGATCTGTGTGAGCACCATGCAGTGATCTGTGCAAGGTATTAACCAACAGCTTACTTCCAGGATTTCTCGAGGCTAGCAAGGGTTCCTGAACCAGTTACCACTTCTGTCTTGCCAGTCTAACAAGGTGGGACAGTCCGAGCCGTAGGACCCAGCTTCCGTTCCGGTGTTTTCCTTCATGACCACTGTGGGTTGTTACTTGCCTTGAGTTGGGAACGTTTACATTGACACCTGTAAATGTATTCATCCTTTTAATTTATGTAAGGTTTTTTTGTATTCAATTCTTTAAGAAATGACAAATGTTCGTTTTCTATTGTTCAGTGAGAACATTAGGCCCCAACATTGTGTAAAGGAAAAAGAGCTACAGAAAAGAAAAAGAAATGTAACTCAGGGATTCATGAACTAGAAAAGGGGATAGATACTAAATGCATAGGGAATCTGTTTAACAAAATTATACCAGGGAACTCTCAAATCTAGATGAATGGATAGACATCCAAACACAAGAGGCATTCAGAACCCCAAATGGATATGAACGGAGAAGAAACTCCATTACAATCAAGATGCCAAAACTACAAAGCAAAGAAGTGAGAAAAAGCTGTGTGGGAGAAATGTCAACTCTCTTACAGAGGCAGAAACATCAGAATAATACCAACTCTCAGCAATAGCCCTCAAAGCCAGGAGGGCAAATGCTTCATGATAAGAAAGTAAATCATTGCCAGCCAACATTGCAGTGTCCAGCAAAACTATCTTAAAACGAGGAGAGTAATAATGGTATTCAAGACAAGCACAAACCAAGTAAGCCAGTTTAATGGCCACTGGCTGAAGCAAATGAGAGGGGGAAAGAACAATTCAATAATAATAGTAATAGTAAGTTAGGGTTCTGGCTCTATGATCCACAGCATTGTCGATTACACAAAGGTTGAAGGCATTTTTTTGTGCAGGGTCCTCACATGTGGAGCCCTGCCTCCTATGTCCTGTGTGTACTGCAGGGTGCAGATGGAGAAGCCAGAGGCCATGTGATACCTGGAAGGGATCCCCTGGGAGGGTGGAATCTGGATGAGGTAGATCAGTGTTGTATATGACTGGATGCATAAGCACCCAAAGCCCCAACATGCAATCAGAGCCTTGTGTCTTCCTCCACACTGATCCCCGTGCTCTAGTAAGACACAGCCCAATAACCCCTCCCTCCCAGACCTTCTGTCTCCCAGGGATATCTGGAGCCTTGGGCAGGTACAAGGGCTTTTTACTGAAAAGTCCTCAAGTATTTGGGACAATAGAGAGCAACTGGGTTTGGCCTTATGGAGCTAACTATAAATTTTGCAACTAAGACAATATTCTGAAAACTAACCCTCTTCTTTCTCTTCCCTGATGTCCTCAGGCCAAACCCATCCAGATGGCCCCTTAGCTCTGGATAGAACCTTCTGAAGGGACCCCCTTCTCTCTCCAGTCTCACTGCAGTGTGATGAGATAAATGGTAGAGCCGAAAGTTGTGTACTATTTTGTTCTAAGCGTGCTGGAGACACGATCCAATTCAGCATTGTGCTAAGGTCCACTGCTTGAGAAGAACGGCCTCTCATCCTTTACCCTCTGCATGCTGTCCTTTGCTCTCCTCCATCTTTGTCTAGTTTCCCTGCTTGGTTCCTATCACAGAAGAAGAGTGGGAACCTTCAACCTCACCATACTAATGTTATCTCCACAAGTTCAAACCCACCTTTGTCTTGAGCATCACAGCCCACACAAGTACAAAGATATCAGAAGTCTGACTTTTCTGTGCTCTCTGTGGAATGGAAGAAGCATGGCCCGAGAGACTGGAAACCTATCTCAAATAATGCTTGGATATAGGAGAGAGGCTCCTCCATAGTCCTCTATCTGGTCTCCTTGTGTACCACATTGAAGATAGGTGTGGTAGAATCATATCAGTGGCCATCATCTTCCAAATCTGTACTATGTGCCAGAGTACTCACTAAGATCCTGTCTCATCAAGCTTCACTGGAATCATTTAGACTACTGACGACATGCCTATGGCTGTGCACGGATGAACAGACTTATCCAAACCTACAGAATGAGTGCTGAAAAGAAGTGAGATTGGGCTGTGGCTTTGCCCAGTGTCTGCACTATAAATCCCCCACGAGAGCCATGTCTTCTCTCAGGATGGCTTTGTGCTCTCTCCAAGCTGACAGTAACTGCAATGCTCACCTTGAGATGTCTACTCCCCACACTTCAGAGCTGATGTGGCTGCCACGTTGATCTCCAGCTGGACTCCAGTCCCTTCTACTAAAGAACAGGGACTTGGACATGGAGCCCAAGTACCTCATACAATCACAAAGCTATTGCACGTGACGAGGATTTGATGAACAGCTGACAATTTCTGCTTATCAAATTAGAACACATTAATTGGTTTTAGTCACTGGTCCATCCTCTCTTGAGTGCAAGTACTGCCACCTGCCCCTCAGCACCTCCTAAATGGCCCATTTGGAGGGGTGGCCCATGAGTGTGGTTCACAAGAGGGGCAACTTCCTTGTGGTTCAGAGTTTTGCTCAAACTGCATTGTTTTCAAACAGCTGTCATAACTGCCTACTCCTTCACTTAAGACAAATGTGCTTTCGTGCGATTGTACATAGCCCTGAGGAATTCATTTCCAGCCTTGCTCACGATGTTAAAGAGCCCAAAACAGATAAGTCTCTGGTTCTCTATGACATGCTGCTGCTGTAATTATGGCTTAACACACACCCATAGTTAACAGTGACTGCAGTTAGTGCCAGGGCAGCCATCTATGCTGATAATACATTCAACGCTACTTTTGTTTTGTCCTCAGGCACAGTGAATGACTACCAGGGCAGGATTACCTTCCACTAAGCAGATTTCATAGCTGTGAGCCTCTAATCATTTGTAACCATTAGGGAACACATGGGACTGAACCCATTAAAACAGCAAACACTGCCCTAAAACTCACGAAACCACAGAATTACACTCTATCACTTAGCATTTTGATTGTGTGTTTGGAAAACCTGATATCAAACCTCCAAAATCCTCCCCTGCAAACGCCTCCCAAACACAGTCACCTTCCCAACGCTCTTACTCCAAATGAGTTTCCATCCCCATGTGTGCAGTGGATGCCAGGTGATGAGATGGAAATGGGTAGGAAAGTAAACTACCAATTTACTATTATTTGCTACTATTTTCTCAATGTAAGTCTACTGATTATTATTATTTTGTTGGTTGGCATTTACCAATTTCAATAGAAAATGGTATTTGCTTTATTCTTGTTGCAACACTGTTCTTTCTGTCTTGCTGTTTGTTGACGCTTCAAGCAGATGAGGTTTCCTTGGCCCTGGGCACTTTTCCCCCCTCAGGTATAGGGTGCTGCCTGCTTACCTCAAGATCAGTCTGAAGTCAGGCAACACTCATCCACTGGTGCCATTCCTGGGGCCTGGTAACTTCATCCCATTCCATGAGTGATCGTATTTCGTGGCTCACCGAGAAGACAAAAGTGGGTCTGTGGCCAAGCACTCTCAGGTCTCATTCACACAGATCCTTCCTGGGAACCTGAGTAGACACAGCAAGGAAAGAAAAGAATGAAATTGTAATGAATGTTTCATGGAGGCCATTAAGCACCGAAGTAGGGCTGAAAGGGAGACAGCCGAGGGCCTGAGGGCAGGGGTGCAAAGGCTGTTGCACAAAGTGAAGGTGAGGGATTTTCTGAAAGTCGATTAATGAAAGAAAGCATCACCTGTGAAAACCAGGACACAGTCAGCCTCCACATAGTATGCATTAAAATGGGAGGATTTGGCTAATTACAAGTAGATGGCACATGATATTGTAAATAATTTTTCTGTTATTTTACTTAACTTTATGTGTATTGGTGTTTTACTTGTATGCATGTCTGTGCAACATGTAAGTGCTTAGTGTCCAAAGAGGTCAATAACCCCAGGAACTGGAGTTATAGATGGCTGTGAGTTGCCATATGGATGCTGGAAACTGAGTCCAGGTCCTCCACATAGTATGCATTAAAATGGGAGGATTTGGCTAATTACAAGTAGATGGCACATGATATTGTAAATAATTTTTCTGTTATTTTACTTAACTTTATGTGTATTGGCGTTTTACTTGTATGCATGTCTGTGCAACATGTAAGTGCTTAGTGTCCAAAGAGGTCAAAAGGCATATCCCCAGGAACTGGAGTTATAGATGGCTGTGAGTTGCCATATGGATGCTGGAAACTGAGTCCAGGTCCTCTGCAAGATCAGCAAATGCTCTTAACCTTTAAGCCAGTGGTTTTCAACCTTCCTAATGCTATGACCCTTCTTCATGTTGTGGTGACCCCAACCATACAATTATTTTTGTTGCTACTTCATAACTGTAATTTTGCTACTGTTATGAATTGTAAATACTTTAGGAAATGGAGGTTTGCCAATGGGTTGTGACCTACAAGGACCACTGTTCTGAGCCATCTCCAATCTAATTTTAGGACTGTTAGAAGTAGCAACATCACCAGCAACTCTCTGAGACAAAACAATAGCACAATTTACTATGGTTCTATGCGGCGTGTGACTTGCATATATGATTGTTGAATATGAGTGAAGGCATGTGAGTAGCTAATTGAAACAAAAGATGCATTAAGCACATTTACATTCTTTAAAATATCAGAAATAACCACCATTAACATTCATGAGTAACCCACCAGACACATTCATAGTTTTCTTCTGTGGTTAGTGTTCTTCAGTCAGAGCCTGAGAACTATTTTAAAATCATCTATTTCCACTGCATAATTTCCCAAGTAAACAGGCATCCACTAAACATTCCCAGAAATATTCTCACACTTCACTGTGTGAGTGAGTGGTATTTCATTGCATGTCCTTCCGTGGAACAGATAGTGCCTTTTCTATAAGCTTTCTCTAGGTAGAAAAATCACCCCAGAATTTGATGGCTTCACTAAGGATGGTAGCACACACCCATAAGCCCAGCTTTCAGGAGACTGCAGCAGGAAGATTTAGTCAGAAGCCAGCATGACTCATAATCCCCCGAGTTAGCTGGGAAAGCTAGTGGTCTCTTCTCTAGGACTAAATTTGGCACTGAGGCTGCAGAATCCCTGACACCACCTCCGACATAAAGCTCCTTTAGCTTCCACATGGAGAGTAACCATGCTACAATGGCTCTGACGCTGTGCTCTTCCCCAGGTGACTCTATTTTACAGAAGGTAGTCTGCCCCATCATGAATGGAAATGATGAGGCAGAACGATGCTGTTGCCGGTCTCTGTGTGTAGACAAAACCACCTGTTCAGCACCAACCATAAGTTTCCATTGACAAATACTTTACTCAGCTACAAACTTAGCAAAGTTGACTGAGAACATATGGTGTCTTAGTCACTGTTCTACTGCTGTAAAGACACACCATGACCAAGGCAACACTTATTGTCTTAGTTAGGGTCTCTATTGCTGTAACAAAGCACCATGACCAAAGGCAAGTTGGGGAGGAAAGGGTTTATTTGGCTTACACTTCCATATTGGTGTTTATAATAGACAGAAGTCAGGACAGGAATTCAAACAGGACAGAAACCCTCCCCCATCAATCACTAATCAAGAAAATGTCCTACAGGCTTGCCCACAGCCCAGTGTTATGGAAGCATTTTCTTAATTGAGGTTCCCTCCTCTCAAATAACTTTAGTTTGTGTCAAGTTGACATAAAACTATCCGGTACACTTATAAAAGAAAGCATTTACCTGGAACTTGCTGACATGGCAAGGAACATTGCGGTACACAAGCAGACAGGATGTTGGAGAAGGAGCTAAAGAGTACTACATCCTGATCTTCAGGTGGCAAGGAGAGAGAACCCACCCCAAGTGACACACTTCTTCCAACAAGGCCATACCTACATTAAGAAGGCCAAACCTTCTAATCCTCTAATGCTTTCAAATAGTGCTACTCCCTGGTAACTAAGCATTCAAATATATGAGCCTATGGGGGGCATTCTTATTCAAACCACCACATATTTACAAATTAAAACTCTATCAGAAAAGCCAGGGCTGTGAGTTTATCAAGCACACCAGATGAATGAAAGATGCCATACCTTCACCTAGATCCTCCGAAGTGGTGAGACCTAACATTTCAGTGGCAATGGCACCATTGAACTGTCATCTGATCATCCAGAAAGTGTGCTCAGGACCCACAGATAAAAACCTTCCAGAGTCCCAGGGCTTCAGTTCAGCAGTGTCCTTGCTCCTTGATACAGCTCATTTAAATTGCCATCCATCTAGCCAGGCGTTGGTGGTGCACGCCTTTAATCCCAGCTCTCGGGAGACAGAGGCAGGCAGATCTCTGTGAGTTCGAGGCCAGCCTGGTCTCCAGAGCGAGTGCCAGGATAGGCTCCAAAACTACACAGAGAAACCCTGTCTCGAAAAACCAAAAATTAAATAAATAAATAAATAAATAAATAAATAAATAAATAAATAAATAAATTGCCATCCATCTGTTCATCCAGACCTGGTAATGAGGATGCCTTCACAGTCCTGAGTCACACCAGCTTTATTAGGCAAATCTCCTGGAGAGCTCCAACTGGCTTCCTTAATATCTGCTCCCACTACCTTCATCTGTACCAGTGTTCTGCCTCAGCCTGCAGAATTCCTCTTTAGTCATTTGTAGCCACCCTGTAAGACAAACACACAAGCATACATACACACACACGTTTTTCTATCCTCCATAGACACTGTACACATATCCATAACTTCCAGCTACTTTTCTTCATTCTTTATTGACTCGTATTGCTACAATTCAAACTTATACTCTCATCAGCTAGAAATTAAGCAGCAAGAACTCAGTGATACAAGGATTCATCAAACAACTGAGTAAGTAAATAAAGCCAAGTAAACTAGAAAACAAAAAGTTTAGGGAATCAATAACCTGTGTGTCTTAGAATTCCTACTGCTGTGATAAAATACCATAACAAAAGGAAACTTTGGGAGGAAAGGGTTTATTTCATGTTGCATTTCCCAGCCACAGCTCATCACTGAGGGAAAGGCAGGAATTGATGCAGATGCACGGAGTGGTGATGCTAACTGGCTTGCTCTTCAAAGCTTATTCAGCTTGCTTTTTTATTGTACCCAGGACCACCAGCTCAAGAATAGCACTTCCCACAGTGGTCTAGGCCCTCCTACATCTATCAAATAAGAAAAGGCTCTGCAGGCTCACCCACAGCACAGATTGGTAGTAGCATTTTCTCAACTGAGGTTCCCTTTTCCCAAATGACTCTACTTTGTGTCAAATTGGCATAAAACTAGCCAGCACACTGGCCATTATTGATGCTGTCATTCTTGAAATGTTTTTTCTGGATATGCAAAAAATGCCTATATGTTTTAATGCACATTTTTAAGGTTACTAATAATGGTTCTATTTAATGGCCATTTGAACAACATACTGTCCCTAGTCCTTTGAGATAAAGTCAAAGCTGAACTGTGTTATGGAATATTATCTTAACTATGTAAAGATGTGTTATAGTTGTCCATGCTGTGGAATATTGCTTTAACTGTGTAAAGATGTATTACTTTTGTTTATGCTGCATTTGTTTATTTATGTAACAATGTGTGTTTAATTATGAAAAGATGTGGAGCATCTGTTTCACCTTGCCTGCCTAAGGTACCTGACTGGTCTAATAAAACGCTGAATGGCCAATATCTAGTCAGAAGAGGGATCTGTGGGGATGTCAGGCAGAGAGAATAAGTAGAAGGAGAAATCTAGGCCTGAGAAAAGAATGAGAAGAGAGAAGAGAATGAGGGAGAAAGAGAGAAATGTCCAGCTCAAGAAGCCAGGCAGCTGATAGCCAGCCAGACATGAGAAGCAGTGAAAGTAAGATAAACAAAAGGAAAGTAAAAGCCCTGAGGTAAAACATAGATAAAGAGAAACAGGTTAAGTTATAAGAGCTAGTGAGAAATAAGAAGCTGAGACAAGGCCAATTATTCATAACTAATAAGTCTTCCTGTCTTGATTTGGTAGCTGGTTGGTGGTCCATAAGAAAAAGCCTAGTATAGAAAGAGTTTTTCTACATATAAAAATTTGTTCTCATGAATGAAATCTTTAACATATATCTCTAGAATGAGAACTCCTTGATAAAATAGTTCACTTAAAATTTTGATAATTGTTGCATTAATGTCTTCCACAAAATGGCAACTACAATTTTGTCCATCAGTGGATGTGTTAGTCATATTGTCCTTTGTGACAAACAAAAGGAAGGAAGATTTTGGCTCACATTTTCAGAGGTCTGATTTCAACGTCTTCTGGATCTGTTGGGCCTCAGTCATAATGAGACAGCATAGAAGAGCAAGGCGGCTCACTTCCTTGAGGGTCAGCAATCTGGAATAGGAACACCTGACCTCAACTGAATTTCTTCTCTTTCTCCCTTTATTCTGGCCGGTGGGATGATGCCACTCACAATCATGGTGGGTCTTCCACTGTTAGACTTTGGAAACCAACATGCACAGAAGCGTGACTCGGTCTCCTAGATGATTCAAAATCCAATCAAGTTGACATTTGTTGGAGGTTACCCCGCTTGGACACCCCTTGGAGGAGAGGTCAGAAGACACAGCACCAACGACTAGGCACTGGGAGTCAGTGAGTAGCAGAGCATGCTGCAGACTCGTTTATCAAATGAGTCAGACCTGCCTTTATACCCCCCTCCCTAGGTCCTATTGGCTCAGGTGCTGACTCTGTTGAGTTGTCCTTTCTCATTGGTGTCTCTGGGTCAGGTGTCTCTCCATCAGCAGTCTCTGGGCGTCCAGACAGGCTTGGTGGCTTGGCTCAGGGAGGAAGTGCCTGCTGCACATGCGCATGCTCCTGGGTGCTGGCCTGGGCAACAGAGGCAGGGCGATTGCAGTTTGGGTAGGCTGGCCACAGTTTCTCCTACATATCCACCCCCCACCCCTCCACCCCCCCCCAACCTCTGCTTTGTTTTTCTAATGTGGCTTAGTGGGAGTCAAAGTTCTAGCTTTGGCCTGTTGTCCCTGCCTCGGAGAGCATCCTGCATGATGGACAGTGCCTATCTTAGGTTGGCCTCCTCACAGGTCCTTACCTGTCATTGACTACCAACTCTCGCAAGATGACATCTCTGGGAAGCACACCCTGGTGGGAGGAGTGCCTGTTAAACTGATGCCTTAGGAATTTCTGTGGGTCGGGCCCAAGAGACCTCTCAAGGAGAGCCACATTCTGGGTGTTGAAGTGCCAGGAGAACCTGGAATGTGGAAATACACTGTAGGAAACACTTAGAATTAGTAATAAGACAATACCCCAATCAAAGCATAAGGAAAAGGGGGTCATTCCTGAGCCATGCTTTCAGACAAGAAAGAGCACACTTATCCAGAGATCAGGCTCCCATATGTTTTCGGGAGAAATCCGGGGGGCCAACACCACAGCCTCATCCCAAAAATACTCCAGATCGGCAGTCTTAACCTTAAGGCACCTGGTAACCAATATTAATTTTAATACCTTCACCTGAGGCTCCTTACAATGGGAGGGTTAAGTTCCACATTCTCTTAATGGCAGGAGACACAGACTGGAACAAAGTCTAAAACAAAGATAGACTACAACAAAACAGGAAGTGTGTCAGACCTAAGTGTAGTAGATATTCCTACCTAATGCACCAGGGGTACCAAACAGACACAAAGCAAAAGACAGAATAGGAGGGTCCCTACACTCACCTTCTCGAGGACCATAATGGATAGGAAGCAAGGAGGGGCCAACTCACCGAACAAGTCATGAAGAAGGGGTGCCGAAACACACTATGTTGAGTGAAGAGGAGTCCGAAGGATGAAGATAGATAAAGTGAAAGTTCACCAGCGTAGGATCCGACAATGCACCACCAGCAACAAAAGGCAAAGATGAAGGTCTAAACAAAAAAACAGCCACAGTGATGGAAAAGAAAAATACACCCTGATTTAAGCGGGGCTGAGACCCATGCCAGCAAGGGATCCACAAGCCCCAGGTTTAGACTCCAGATGTTGCAGGTTACCCTGTTCGAACACCCCTTGGAGGAGGTGGGTGAGAAGACAGTACCAACCACTCAGGCACTAGGAGTCAGTGAGTAGCAGAGCACGCTGCAGACTTTATCAAGTGACTCAGACCTGCCTTTATACCCCCTCCCAAGGTCCTATTGGCTCAGGCTGCTGACTCTGTTGAGTTGTCCTTTCCTCATTGGTGTCTCTGGGTTAGGTGTCTCTCCATCAGTAGTCTCTGAGCCTCTAGGCAGGTTTGGTGGCTTGGCTCAGGGAGGCAGTGCCCACTGCACATGCTCAATGCGCATGCGGGCTGGCCTGGGCACTGGGGGCAGGGCAATTGCGGCTTGGGTAGGCTGGCCGCAGTTTCTCCTATAGACATTGAAGATGAAGCATCACAAAAACCATTTATGCAAGAACTTCTATCATCTTATAAAACTAAAATTCTCTACTTCTTAAATAATAATTCCTGATAGTCCCACCCACATGCAACCACCATTTTCCATGCCTGTGAATTTACCACAGTAGGCACCTCATATAAGAAGAGTCTCGCAATACTTGTTGTTCTGTGGCTTCCAATAAATCCTCTCTTCAGGAGATGATTTTGAATAAATACAGGAGTACTGTGAATAAAGAAAATATTCTAGGACTAGTGGTGTGGTTCAGCACATAAAAATGCATATACAAGTCCAGAGACCCAAGTTTGATTCCTGTAACTCAAGTAAAGGTAGAAGGAGAAAAGAGACTATACGAACGTATCTTCTCACCTTCACATGTGTGCTGTGGCACGCACATACATGCATGAACACATACATGCTACTTCTAATGACAATAAAATTAAAATTAAAATGATTAATATTAGCACACTATGTCTCAATTCAAAATATCATGTTTGTTGTCCTAAAAAGTCAATGGTTTTGATTTTATAGCCTGTTGGAGAACCCTGCTATCAAGGTTCAAGTCTGCCATGTCCAGATAGCTCTCTGAGTTTGGCACAAAATGAAGGACTCCCTTTCTCGGTGGGGCTCTCTCTTTTCTATCTAACCTTAATTGGAGAGAGTCTCTGAGCTCAGATGCCTGACCTTATTTGGAGGATCACCCTGCACAGAACTCCCTGCAAACGCTACATGGCTCAGCACCTGCTTAAGTCTTGCTTTCCTTCGGCCCATATGATAATTAGGTGCTGTTTTATGACCAATCAGCCCTTCCCACCCATAACCCTTATATACCTTGCCCCTGGAACAATAAAATGAGCTGTTTCTCTGAAGCTGACTCCCAGAAGCTCCCTCTGTCATATTCCTGGCTATCTGAAACCTGCTCGCCACCTCTGCTCCCTTCACCCTTGTGAGCCAGTGGCCAACAACTCCTGAGGAAGAACATGGTAGAAGCTAAGAGTCATCCAACATCACTCCTTTTGGGTACTGCAAAGAGTTTGGAAACCTGTGGACATCCTAGGCTCACTGCAAAATGTCATGTTCACTGAGTTTCTCCACTTCATTAAACATCAATTTTTTTCAAGTTGGCTGCTAAGCAGTGGGAAAAGCCAGTGACTCCATGCTGTGGGTAGAGCGCACAGTTTTGATAACAGTCTTCCGATTCATATATCCATCGCTTCCATTTGATGCACCAAATGCTTCTAAAATTTACATCAATAATTAATTAATAGTATCGCTGAGTCTTTGTTGTCTGTTGAAATGTCTTTGGTAACAATTTTAAATAGAATTTTTAGATAAAATCTTCCCTTTATAGCCCTTTAAAAAATGTTTTGACTGATTGTCAATGTTCAACTTAAATTATTTCATTTAATCATTTACTTAATATGAATACACATAAGCTTAGATGCCAAAAACACATGCTGGGGGGGGGAAGCATATTCAACAATTGGTGCTGGGAAAAAGAGTTGGCCACACACAAAAGAATGAAATTAGACCAGTATCTATGACCTTGCACAAAACCTAACTCCAAATGGATCCAAGACCTAAACATGAAGCCTGAAAACACTGAAACTGCTAGAAGAAAACGTAGGCAGTGTCTGACAGGATGTAGGTTGTAGAGAGCCACTTCCTGAATAGGACTCCATTTGCCTAAGCATAAAGGCCAACAATTGGCAAGTGGGACTTCATAAAACTAAAAAGCTTCTACACAGCTAAAGAAACAACCATCCAAGTGAAGAATAAGGCCACAGTGGGGGAGATAATCTTTGCCAGCTCTACATCTGACAGAGGATCAGCAAACAGAATATATAAAGACCTCAAAAAACAAAGAAAAATTTAAATTTAAACACTGGGCTTGGGATCTGAACACAGAGTTCTCAAAAGAAGAACTAAAAATGGCTACCAAAAAAAAAAAAAAAAAACCATCTCAAGCTGGACAGTGATAGCACACTCCTTTAATCCCAGCACTCAGGAGGCAGAGGCAGGAAGGTGGATCTCTGTGAATTGGAGACCAGCCTGGTCTACAGAATGAGTTCCAGGACAGCCAGGAATGTTGGTGTTTGCCCCCCGGAAAACTCAAGTATCTGGGGTCCCAGGCCACGACTGCGGTCACCCCAATCACCAGGCGGATTCGAGAGCTTGCTGCAAACTGCACGAGGCTTTATTGTAACTTAACGAGCTAACCCCATGTTAGCTCGGGTCTTTCACCCACCCGCCATGGTGGATGGCTAGAAAAGACGGCTCCTAGGGCCTCCCAAGAGACCTTATAGGACAGCATAAGGGGAGTATCTAGGGGTACACACAGGCTCACGATTGGTGTGCCTCCAGGCTTGGAGGGCTTGCCCTGTGTTGATTGGTCAACTGGTTGTTATGGTCCATAGGCCCTCCCAGGGTGGTTGCTATGCTCTCTAAGTCATTGCTGTGTGCTTGTCCGTAAAGCACACCCAGAGTCATAAAGCATAGCGCCATCAGCTAACTTCTGATGGGTTCCTTGTCAGGAGACAGGCATCTGACCTCTAAGTGACCAAGGCAAGTTTATGGCAAGCACGTGTTCGGCTGTTATGGCTGCCGAAAGGGGAGCAGGTCCCTTCATTGGAATGTTACACAGAATGTTACACAGAAATCCATTCTCGAAAAACAAAGGAAAAAAAAAAAAACCTTAAAAATGTTCATAGAGAAATGTAAATCAAAACAGCTTTGAGATTTCATCTCACCTCAGCTGAATGGTAGAGATCAACAAAACAACCAAAAACAAATGCTGCAGGTGTTGCAGGGAAAAGGAAACCCCACTCAGTGTTGGTGGGATTGTAAACTAGTGCAGGCACTTTGGAAATCAGGGTGAAGAATCCTCAAAGTTTTAAAAACAAATCTACCACATGGCCCAGCTATACCGTTTCTGGGCATATTCCCAAAGAACTCAAGAACTCCATAAATACTTGCTCAACCATGTCGCTGTTCTATTCACTGCCGGAGCCCTACTTGTATCAGTCCCATACTACAGAGGCTATCTATTCCAGACTGATGTCTTTGTGGCTGAGATAGGAGCCAGTCCCGGGTCCATCCCTGAGTCGGGGGTTGCTGGACGGGGAAACTCCTAGCTACCCAATGGCGATAAAGGTGAGACAGACATCTTGTCATTTCAGGAGGGCTCTCAGTCCATGCTGGAGTCTGGAGTCTCCGGTTTATTCAAACATCCATTTAAATAGCTTTCCAACAGTGGGGGTGACATCAGAAGACATATACTATCATGTATAAAGCTGATATCAAAAATTCTTTTAACCCTAGTGGCACAGCCCTAAACAGTCCCTAGGCACATAAACAAACCTCAGAACAGGTGTGCGCATACCCAGGGCCTAGGTCTGTTGTTATGCAAACTAGGAGACTTTCTCCACGGAGGCCAAGCCATCTGGCTGTAATTTAGCTGCCATCTAAAAGACAATGGGAGATCCGGGCTCCTGGAAATTGAGCAGAGGTTTGGACCCCAAAACTTTATCATCAATAATTTTTGGGCCCTGACAATTCACAATAGCAAAAAATGGAAACAGCCTAAATGTCCTTCAACTGATGAAAAACGTGAAAATGTGGTGCGTATATATGGTGATACATTGTTTATGATGTAATAAGGCCAATGGAGATCAGTTTGCCAAGCTGCCATACTAGTTAGCCATAGAAGCCAGGCAGTGGTGGCACACACCTTTAATCCCAGGACTCAGGATTAAGAGATAGATGGCTCTCTGTTAATTCAAGGATACCCAGGGCTACAAGAGATTGAATCAGTCTAAAAGAATAACAGAGCTCATGCCTTGAATCCCAGGCCCCATGAGAAGTATTTAAGACAGGAACAGGGTTTCAGAGCTGGCATTCATTCTCCAGCCACAATTAGGATAGGAAGGCATATAGTCTATAACCACACTGAGGAGCATAGCAACCTGAGTGAATCTGAGGAGCAGTGAAGTCAGGAGCAGTCTGAAGATGACCCCTTTGGTCTGAGCATTGGTAGAGGTAAGAGCTAGTGGCTTGGCTGCTTTGCTTCTCTGATCTTCAGCTTGAAGCTTGAACCCCAATATCAGTCTCTGGGTCTTTTATTTATTGTGCTACAAATATATACTGTGAAATACAGTTCAACTGTAAAGAAAAGGGAAATCATAAAAATTGCAGCTACATGATGGAACTAGAAAAGATCATCTTGAGTGAAGTAACCCAGAAAGACAAATGTTACATGTTCTCTCTTACCAGAGGCTCATAGCTCTAAATTTTCAGATGTGAGTACATACCCTGAAATGACTATAGATAGCAGGAAACTAGAAACCGACTATTGGCTGGCTGCATGGGTAGGGAGCAATAGAGTGGGGTATAGCAGTTATCTGAAGGGAGAAATGGGGAAAACAGGGTACTTTAAATAGAGAGTGGGAGGGTAATAAGTACAGAAAGAGGAGGGGGTTAAATAACAATGAGTATCTGAAAAATTCATAAAGAATCACATACTGATGACTATCCATCTAAAATACCTATAATGCATGAAAACCTCTGTATGCATGTATAGTTTAAATGAAATTTAACAATGCTCCCCCAAGAGGCATAGAGTATCTAACAAAAACCCCAACACTAGACATGAGGAGCCCTCTTTTGTTTGTCGGTCAGGGTTGTCCAAGAGACTCCCAAAACATGGTAGGCCATTGCTGCTGCCCTAGGTTGCCCTCAAAGGTGAAAGGTAAGTTCTTATTGCTGAAAACTCCATACACTTTAGACAGATGTATGACCCAGAGGACCTGGCCTGGATCTCATATGAGGCCTCCTCCGTGAGGACCAATTTTCATGGTGCCAGAAGGTGTCATGCAAGCTTCCAAAGAAGGGAAGTAACCAGCAGGTCTTCTAAGCTATGATGTCTCTGAACCACAGTGACACCAGCATGGCCTGATATTCCTAAGGAAGCAGTCACGGGATGCATACTTTGGCAGGACCCAACAGCTCTCTAGTTGGATTTAAGGTCCACTCAACAAGGACTAAGCAGGTTGTGCATGTTGTGTTACGTGCATACACAATAACAACAACAATTAAAGTTAAAGAAGCCATAAATTCGCAAGAGAGCAAGGTAGGAGTGCATGGGAGGAATTGGAGGGAGGGAAGGGAAGAGGTAAATGATGCATTCATGTTGCAATCTCAAAAGCAGAAAAACCATAATTAAAATAAAGAAATAATATGCATTGTGTGTGTGTTTGAAAAAAATGTAAACCTCATAAAAGCCAACTTAACTGTGTAAAGATGAAATGGCTGAGCTGAAATGAATTCACTGGTTTCCCTCAGTGGCCCTGACCCTTGGTGCAGGCTCTTTGGACTCTGTATGGCTCTACTTGGAAGGCTACAGTGGCACATGTGCGACAGCATTCCTTTATCTGGCCAGTGTCTGTGATCCTAGCAGTCACATCATTCACACAAGTCACCTAATTTTCTTTTTACCATCTGTCTCAAGCATAATCCTAACCACCCAGGCGAACACATCCAGTTCAGTCCCAAGATAACTAGAATATTTGACTTTTATGTCATCATTGAGATTAAACAAGAAACTTACAGTTCTTTCAGATAAAAAAAAAAATCCATCCAAGAAATAGTGAGGAAATGGGGAGCTGGTAGCTGGACACCTGCAACATCAGGTACTCAGAGTCTGAGGCAGGAGGATTGCAAGTTTGAGGCAAAGCTGAGTAACATGGCATCACCAGATAGAAGTGGGGAGGAGATGAGGGGAGAGAGAGAAGAGAGAAGGGAGTCCAGGAGGATAAGGGGGAAGGAGAGGGAGGGAGATAGAAAGGAGAAAGGGAGAAAGCGAGGAAGGGAGAAAGTTGAAAGACCTGGAATAAAATGAATGGAGAGAGCACAGTGAGTGGCCCCCAGGCACCAAGTAGTGGCCCAAAGGAGCAGATACAGCCATGACCTTGGCAGAACACAGTGCCCCAGAAGAGTAGAATAGCTCCCACCCTTGTGCACATAGTAGACTAGGAAGGAAGGAGCAGAGCCTATGTGAAAATAGCTGCTGGCTTATAAAGAACCCCCTTTTTTTCCTATCAGTGTTTTAAAACTATTAAAACAACTACATCTTATTGCTTTTGAAGAATGTATGGTTCCAGAGTTTCTAAGTCAATGCCAGAAAGCCCCGAGACCACGATCCAGTGCTCACACTGCTGACTCGAACTTCAGAGTTCTGGGAAACATGTTCTGCAAGCAGTTCTCACTCAGCCTCTGGCCTTGTTTGCTAGCATGTGTTAGCTCCTATAATGTGCTCTTGTGTGAGTGACTCCTGTAGTGCAGCTGTTAGGGACCGGGCTGATGAAACAGCTCACGTATGACACTTCACCTCACATGTGACATGCCATGGCCTTATGCTAGGTGTTATGAGGCATGCTGCATGTGAAATGCCTGACCCACAGCAGGCGCTTGGCATCTCTTGAACCATGGCTGGCCTTTCCAGATCAGGAAGTAAGAACAGTTATTTTCCCATCAAACTGCTGGGGGGTGGGGGGGAGAAGACCAAAAAGCTACCCTTTCACTGGCTGCCCACTAAGGGATATATATGGTTTTCCATAATTTCTGGAAACCGCCTCTCCCTCTCCTTTGCTCTTAATATAATGCCCCGTTGTCCTAAAGGGGATGGGAGGAGAGGTGACCATGTGGCTATCTGAAGTGAGACAGCCTGTTACTGTCAGGATTTCATTGCTTTTCCAACTCTAAAATCTAATTTCCTCGGGACTGCATTTCACAGTTCTACATTTATGGCTGGAGTTCCTGGCGTCTCACCCGCCCTACCTAAGCATCACTTAGGTAATGCTTGGACGGAGCTTTGAAGGAAATGGCCCAGAAGTGCTAAGTAGAATTACATGATAGGAGTTGACAGCATGACGCCGAGGCAGAGAGAGGGATCCTTCTCCAAGCCTCAGTTCATTTTCTTTACTGGGTTTTTACAGAGCTCTTATGTGTTATGCTGGAAACATGGCAGTAAGTCACCTTTTTATGAGTGATATGTGTGCTGAGTACGGAAAAGAATAACAGAACAGTGGACTCGAAAATGTGTGTTCCGTTGGGTAAAATAAAGAAAAGTAGCAGAAATTAAGGGTTTGCCAACTTCCCATTATGCAATGTTTAAAATAAACAGCAACAATAGCAAAAGATAGAGAATGGTAAGTCAGGGAAGGTGCACATAGGGGAAATTTCCTGTGGTTCTGGAGAATTGTAAGGCTCTTTCTTAGTCCTTAGGGGAAACTGGCACAAAAATAGTCCTCCATATAGCCATCCACCCATTTAGTTGTCCACTTAAATAAACATTTACTAAATTCCTCCCCCAGAACTGAAGTGCAGAGCTATACCTCTTTAGCAAGCACTGAGGCTTGCTGCAGCAGAGGCTAGAAAGATCTTCCTGTGGAACACAGACAAGGTAATCCTCTGCAAACCAAGGCATGGCTCCCTCATCAGGTGATATCTACTGTCCTAGGGTAGGCGTGGCCATGAGAAGGGGAGGAAGGGATTTCTAAGCCATGAGAAAAAGAATGTGAGAGAGTGACAGGCATGCTGGCTGTCTTAGAACAGAGCTGGAGGAGGCTCTGAGGTGACGCAGAGACCTAGACTTCAAAACTATTGAGCACTGCTGAATTTGTGTGTCCTTCATTGAAAGAAGATGAGTTGGTGTGTGTGTGTGTGTGTGTGTGTGAGAGAGAGAGAGAGAGAGAGAGAGAGAGAGAGAGAGAGAGAGAGAGAGAGAAATGGGCTATGCTCCAATAAAAGAAGCAGATAAACTCATGCTAGGGATTGGGTAAGCACAAAAAGATCCCAACAGTCTGGTGGCATCTATCCTTCAGCATGCCTTGGTATCTCCTCAGTCAGTTTTTCACATTTCTCTCAGTTGGTACCATTTTCCATCCCTCACGTCTAGGTTCAGGAGAGGTCACAGAGGGAGGCATGGGGTTCTGGAGACAGCATTCCTGAACTCAACTTCTAAATCCATCAGTACTAGCCATGTGGCTTTGGAGAAGACCAGGGGTTTACTCCCCTGTAAAACGGGAGGACTATTGTGCAAAAAAAAAAAAAAAAAAAAAAAAATTGACTATCATGCTCCACACAGGGCCTCAGAAGCTGGTAGGTGCTGAAGAAGTAAAAGTGGTTCCCAGGCAGATGAGCTGTTCTGTCATTCCCATGGAAAAGCATGAGGTTCCAGAGTTTCATTTAAAAGGGAGCCAATGTTGCCAGATTCTCTGTGCTTTCTGTGTCCTCTGCAAGACAAAATTATCTCTGTATCATGTCCTCATCTTGATACCATCATCACCACCATGGTCCTCATCTTGATACCATCATCACCAGCATGGTCCCCATCCTGATGGGTACCATCATCACCAGCATGGTCCTCATCTTGATGATACCATCATCACCAGCATGGTCCTCATCTTGATGATACCATCATCACCAGCATGACCCTCATCTTGATGATACCATCATCACCAGTATGGTCCTCATCTTGATGATACCATCATCACCAGCATGGTCCTCATCCTATAGTATATTGATAGAAGAGGTTGCATTCTTACAGTTGTAAGTGAAAATGAAAATTAGTTAGAAGGGAAACCTCAGGCCACAGAGTTTGGGAAAACAAGGAATACCTTAACACAGAAAATAAGCCCACATAGTGGGATTCTTAATAATGTAAGTGGGGACAACATCTGGAGAAAGTGTTTTCCCTCAAAATACCAGAGGGATGCTTCATCTGCTTCTGGTACCTTTTCCTGACCTCATCTTCACTCTCCACAAATTGAAAATTCATATGAAAAGACAGATTTAAAAAGATGGAGTCCAAGAAAGCAAATAAAACAATGACTTACATGGCATGTGTGGAGACACTTAGATAAGGCTTGAACTTCTTTCAGGAGGTTTGAGTCACTGACTGTATATGGAGTAGTAAACAATTTAAAGTCATGGCAATTAATAACATGTTCAAAAAAGGAAATGTAGCAATAGTACATGATGTGTACCTTAATGAGAACCATTTACCTGTGCATATAATTCACTCTGAACACACATCCTTCAAAACTTAGGCTGCAAAAAAAGCAACAGGATGTGTAAAGGGAGTAATCAGATAGGAGGGCAAAGAATAAAAATGCCAAATCTAATCCACACTGCCCCTCTGGACCCACACAGCAGCTCTGTTGCCCAGTTTGACCCACATTGCTTACCTCACATTGCCCATCCACGAGGTTCCTCTCAGTCCAGGTGAGCGCTGCAGTATCTGCAAGATCTCTTGGTGAGTTAGCTAGCTCAAGGAGTCCACACTGGCCACATCCAGGCCCCGGCCTAGCTAGGACAAGCATCCATTTTCACCCTTTCTGAATCCAGCCCAGACTTCAACCTAATGATGCCTATTCACACACTATCCTTCCAGACCCAGGTGGGAGTCACACCTGTGAGCTCACAGGTCTAGCATGACATCTGCATGCTGTCTTGCTGACTCCAGCCCATGCCCCAGATCTGTGCTGACCTCAGCTTTTTCAGAGAGTTGGGCTAGTCTGTTGTCCCGAGCTGCCTTTAACACCCAGGAATAGTTGGTAGCTACACCAGGGGACTTTCTTGGACTTCACCAAGATGTCACACCACTCTAAGATCGCTATGTCACATGGGTTACTAGTAAATTAGAATCACATATTCTCTCTAATCAACATTCAGCTCCTCCTACCTGACCCGAAATGAATCAAGTTCAGACAACATCAGAAACAGAACCAAACTTTCATTCCACATAGGCAGGCTAGAATCTCATATCAAACATACTGCAATTAAACAAATCTACATGTCCAGAACCCAGCACTTTTGGAACTCAGAGTACATTAATCCAGTCTTTCCCAGTTTGTCAAGTTTCCAGTGAAAACTAAGCTGTTAATTTTTTTAAAGATTTTATCTATTTATTATGTATATAGTCTTGTGCCTGCATGCTAACAGAGGCATCAGATCTCATTCAAGGTGGTTGTGAGCCACCATGTGGTTGCTGGGAATTGAACTCAGGACCTCTAGAAGAACAGCCAGTGCTCTTAACCGCTGAGCCATCTCTCTAGCCCTAAGCTGTTAATTTTTATTGGTTTCCCTTTATATGTTACTTCTTTTTCTCTTGAAGCTTTCAATATTCATTGTTTGTTCTGTATATTTAGTGTTTTAATTATGATATGTCATGGGTAGTTTCTATTCTGGCACTTTATTCTGATCAGGGGAAAACTTAACCAAAAAGACATTACAATCCTTAACATATTTACACCAAACTCTGACTCATACAAATCCATAGAAATCACTCTATTGGACTTCAAGACACTGATTAACCCAATTCAGTAATACTAAGTAATTTTAATACTCACTTTGTCATCCGGACAAAAATAAACAGAGAAATGTCAGAACTGAATAACATAAATAAGATTTACCTAATCAACTTGCCTACCTAGAGGTAGACATCTATAGCATATTCCACCCATACCAAATAATATATATTCTACTCAGCAATCCATGGCATTATATCTAGAATACATCACATTTCTAGGATTCAAAACAAATGCCAAAAAATACAGATAACTGAAGTATCTCCATGTATCTATGAAAACATGAAATCATACCAAAAAATGCTAGTAATTACACAAACTTATGGAGATTAAATGACGCATGATGACGGGTCAAAGAAGAACTCAGAAAAGGAAATTTTCAAAATTCCTTGAAGAAAAAGAAAACACAAACACCAAAACCTATGGAACATACTGAAAGCAGAACTATGAGGGAAAGTAAAAGTTCTAAGTGTTTACATTTTAAAAAGCCAAAGAAAAATGAATGGCTTCATAATGCAACTCAAGAGTTTGAAGAGGCCTGTGTGTGTGTGTGTGTGTGTGTGTGTGTGTGTGTGTGTGTGTGTGTGTGTGTGTGTGTGTGTAGGTTTCCATATCACTTTTTACAAAGGCATTTAGTGTTATTTCATCTCTCAGCGTTCCCTCCTTTACCTTGTCCTCGCAGTCTTCATCCTAGTTTAATCCTGCTTGTTCCATCATTCTCCTTTAACACCTCATGCTACTTAACCCTTTATTCCATCTCGCCTATCTTAAAAGCCCCCTCCCATGGGCCCTCAGTAATTTCCTGACCCCCATGGGTATTCCAACTGAAACTCGCATACCTGAGTATTCAAAGCTAACACCCACAAATGAGAAAAGATAGGCAGTGTTTGTCTTTCTGGGTCTAGATTACCTCACTCAGAATGATTGTTTTTTGCTCCATATAAGTTTGATGATTTTGTTCTTCTTAACATCTGAATAATATTACATCGTGTAAATATACCACATTTTCATCATCCACTCGTTAGCAGATGGACATCAGTTGTTCCATTTCCTGGTTATTGTGAATAGAGCAAGAATGAACAAGGAAGGAGGAGCAGGTATCTCCACAGTAAGATACAGAGTCCTCTAGGTGTATTCCAAAGATTGGCATAGATGCTTTATGCAGTAGACCTGCATAAAGCTAGCTGCATTCCTAGCTTTTTAAGGCTCTAATTTCCATAGTGGTTGTACCAGTTTGTACCCCTCTTTCCCCACACTCACACAAGCATTTGCCACGGTTTGTTTTTTGACTCTTAGCCATTCTGACTAGGGTAAGAGGAAGTCCCGAAACCTCCAAGTAGTTTTAATTTCCATTTCCTTGATAGCTTAGGATGCTGAACATTTAAAAAGTGTTTCTCATCGCTCTGTATTTCATCTCTTGAGAACTCTTTTTAGTCCCATACCCTTTTTTAAATTGGCTTATTTGTTTCCTTGATGTTTAGTTGTTTGTTTTTTTCTCTTTGCATATTCTAGACACTAACCCTCTGTCACAAGTATAGCTGGCAGCCTGGTGGTGTTGGAGCACACCTTTTTTAAAATTTTTATTTAAATTAGAAACAAGCTTGTTTTACATGTCAATCCCAGTTCCCTCTCCTTCCCCTCCTCCTCTCCCCCCCCCCCCGCAACTACCCATCCCATCCCCTTTCTGCTCCCCAGGAAGGGTGAGGCCCTCCATGGGGGATCTTCAAAGTCTGTCATATCATTTGGGGGCAGGTCCTAGGCTCTCCCCCATGTGTTTAGGCTGAGAGAGTATTCCTTTATGTGGAATAGCTCCCAAAGTCCATTCGTACACTAGGGATAAATACTGATCTACTACCAGAGGTCCCATAGATTTCTGAGGAGTGGTGCACACCTTTAATTCCAGCACTTGGGAGGCAGAGGCAGGTAGATCTCTGTGAGTTTGAGGTCAGCCTAGTTTACAGAGCAAGTTCAAGGACAGCCAGGACAGAGACACCCTGTCTTAAGAAAAAAAATGCAAGCTAAACACTCATACACATAAGATGAAAACAAATTTAAATAAAAATTTAAAGAAGTATAGTTGGCAAAGGTTTTTCCCATTCTGTGGAGTGACAGTGCCTCTTTATTAGAGTGAGTGTCCTTTGCTGTAAAGAAGCATTTCATGAAGTCCCAGTTATTAATTTTTGGCCTTAATGTCTACATTATTGAGGTCCTATGTAAATTGATTCAAGTGTATCCCATACTTTCTCCTCAGATTTAAAGTTTAGGTCTTATGTTGAGATCTTAGACCCATTTGGAGCTGAGTTTTGTGCAGGATGAGAAACAGGATCTATTCCATGCTTCTGTATGCAGTCATCCCTTGTGACCAGCACCACTTATTGAAGGTACTATCTTTTTTCTAATGTGTATTGTTGGTTTCTTTGTCAAAACTCAGGTGACTGTATTATGTATGGGACCTCAATTCTATTCCACTGATCAGTGAGTCTGTTTTTAATGTCAGAACCATGCTGTTTTTATTACTAGAGCTCTGTAGTATAACCTGGAATCAAAGTTATCTCATAACAAGGTGACAATGTCTGTACCAGACACCACATGCTACTTCTTTTGGAGTTGTTAGCCAGTGAAGTCTCAGAGAACTCCAAACATTACAGGCTTTTGCCAATACTCATGGTTATCCTCCAGAACTTGACCATAAGACTTTCTTGTTCAAGACACCACATACTTCAGTCATGGATCATGAAGGAATCAAACTAGTGATGATCTGGAAGCTTCATCAATACTGGCTATCTTTCATTACGCTGAAAGGTGATATGCACTCTACCAGGAGAGCAAAATAATCATCAGTCTTACCTAGTGAGATACATGGAAAGACATGCCCACTGTTGCAACAGTGGCATGAACATGACGGGAGTAACCAATCTGTCTCTGATTGGATTTAATCACTCCACAAGTTGAATCCTTATTTGGGACCATTATCACACTAAGAACCTATGGCTAGACAGGTTCATAGGCCCTAAGGGAGAACTGATTATTATTATTTTTCTAACTTACATATTATTATACCAGCTCCTAGTGACTTATCATTATATCCGTGTATCAATGCATCTCTCAGTCCTCACCTGAGCAGCTTCTATTTGCAGTAGATGGTGACTAACACAGAGGACTCACAATTGGCCACAGTGCAGAGAATAAGGGACTACAGGATTCGTGGACCTACATGGAACATGTAGACTGAAACACCCTCCTCCCATCACAGGAAAGTTCAGTACAAACCACAGGCTCTCCACAGCTCAGCGTCCAGACATCCTGGGGTTTGAAATAAGGAAACAGAACTGCCCATGACCCAGAGGTACACATTCTCTCCAGAACTAGTTACCTGAGGTCAGTGGCTGAGGCCAGGGAGGTTCTGGTTTCTCTATTGTCTACGCTGGCTGAGCTTGTCCTCAGAGAGAGCAGTGATGTCCACTCGTGCATGCCTGACTCCTTCTGAGGACAAGGTAACTATTTAGAAATTTCATCACACTCAATTCTTTAAAAAGGTCCACCTGCCCTCAAAATTGGAATATGGTTTTAGTGAAAAACAGAGACGGATATAAGGGTCCCACCTTAGCGGGCATACAAGGGGATTTCTGGGGCCTTCTGAACCGGTGCCCATTTCTAAGTCTTCCTCTTGGAAAGCTAAACCTCAGGTTCAGAGCTGGGGGACTTTAAAATCCACTTTCTAAGCTGAAACCCAACTCACACTTGATAAGGTTAAATGTTGAAAGTGAAGGTTGTATTGTTGGCTCTGTGGAAATAAAAAAGGAAGAAAGGGGACAAAGCCAGTGGCTTTACAGGACAAGACTTTGATCCAAAGCAGGTGCATTGTTCCACTCCAAGCTGAGCAACAAAGGCAGCCTTGTATGCCTCCCTCCACAGGGCTCTGTCCTGCTGTGAGGGGAGGGAAGGAGTCAGGGCAGTGTTTTCTGTGCTGTAGGAAGAAAGGGCAATTCATGAGCTGCAGTCAGGGCCTGTCCCTAGGTGTGCCCACAGGCCTGCCTCTGCCAATGGTCGTATTTCACTATAAGCAAAGAAGACTGTGGAGGCCAAGAGTGCTGATGACCACTCACCCACAGCCTCTCCCTGCAGAGAAAAACCGGAGTAGGAGTCGCTGTCTAGAACTAGGGGCCACAGCACCTGGCCCAGAGGTACAGGTTACAGGAAGCTGTCCCTTATGGTGGCATCCAGTAAAAGAGCTAGAAGCTAGTCTGTAGGGAGGTCTTTGGGAGGTCAAAAGATTCCTGGCATGCATGGGGACCTGGGTTCAATCCCCAGCATCCAATTAATGATAATAACAAAAATCATATTTTTTGTATTGTTTACACACTAAAATGTTAACTTTTTTGTATCTTGAATTAAAAACCAGAGCATTACTTTTAACCCCTGCTTTTAAGCTTTTTAAGCTATAACTGCTGGAAACTTTAAAATATGGCTTAGTTCACATTATGCTCTGGCACTGTCAACTAACTGTCCTTTTGACCCTATGTGAATGAAAGAGTAAGCTTGAAAACATTATAGCCTCATGTGTGACTGGTCCTCACGCCTGTTGCTCCTGCCTCACATCAGCCTAAAGGGTCCCCGCTGCTCAAGTCCCCAAGCTCCTAGAGTCTGACCCACAGTGTTCCTGAACAGAAGGACCCTGTACCTGCCGGAAGAAGATAGAACAGGAGGGAACTGACTGCTCAGCTTACAAGGGATGTCCAGTTAGCTCTTCATTTTTCTGAGTAGAGAGAAACTCATAGAGAATATGTGAAAATGAAGAAGCCCTCACACTGCCTGTAACCACCACCCACGGAGTTCTAGATACATTTGCAGAAGATAGAACAAAGTCCCAACCCTCTCAGGACTGGCCTGTTTTCTGCAATGATGGTCTACGGTGTAGATGGCTCTCTGGTCTGGGGTCAAGAGCCCTTGAGTTCTACTGCAGTTTCACCAACACTAGGCAAATGAGTCTCAGCATATAGCTTAGGGGATGTGGGGCCCATCATCTACTCCATCCAGGGAAAAGCTCTGGTCCTATGTTGAGAGCGGGTGTCAGATAAGGAAATGTATTCTAATGTACATTTGGAACATGAACAAATTAGTGTTGGAAGGCTTTTGTTTTGTTTTGTATTTTGTTTTTCTAGGCAGAGATTCTGTGTAGCCCTGTCTGTCCTAGAAGTCACTCTGTAGATCAGGCTACCCCAAATTCCAAGATCCATCTGCCTTTATCTCCTCAGTGCTGAGATGAAAGACATGCACTACCACTGCCTGGCGGAAAGCCTTTTAAATTAAAAATAAAAGGTCTCAATAAGAAGCATGGTAGTGTGTGTCTAATCCCATAAATTCTCATGGACTTGTACTGTAATACAGACATATGATTGGTTTAAGGCAGTGGTTTTCAAACTGAAACTATCTAGGAGCTTTTTTTCCATTTCCCCGGCTCCAACCTATTTATTCTTCTGTATCAGTATCTAGAGTGGGACGCTGAAACAAGCTGTCCAAGTAATTCCAATGAGCAGTTAAGCCTAGCAGTAATTATCAGCTAAATTAAATAGGAGTGGTAGCACATAAATCCTTACCCTACGTATAAAGGACTACACGCGCACACACACACACACACACACACACACACTGGGGCCAAGTACATATTTGAAAGATAGGAAGCTACAAAAAGAACATGTTTGGGATGGAACTAGAAGAAACCCAAACTAGAGGTAACCCAATCACAAAAAGACAAACATCATATGTGGATTTTAGACATAGAGTAAAGGATTACCAGCCTACAATCCACACTGCCAGAGATGCTAGTAAACAAGGAGGACCCTAAGAGAGACATACATGGTCCCCTGGAGAAGGGGAAAGGGTCAAGATCCCCTGAGCAAATTGAGAGCATGGGAAGAGGGGGGAGGGAGCTAAGAGAATGAGAAGGGAAGAAGAGGAAGGATGCAGAGGTCATGAGGGAGCAGAAAGGTTGATTCAGGGGAAGAATAGAAGAAAGGGTAAGTAATAGGTAGGGTTTTAGTTGGGATGGGTGTTAGGGGAGGAGGGGACGGAGAAGGGAACTGTGATTGCCATGTAAAACAATCATGTTTCTAATTCAAATTTTAAAATGATAAAAAAAAAACATTTTGTGCGAAAGCTCAGTACTTGGGAGGCTGAGGCAAGAGGAGCATGAGTTTGGCTAGCCTAGGCTACATAGCCAGACCTTATCGCAAACAAAACAAAACAAAAAATGTCCTCATGCTTCCCTCTGAAGTGAAACCCATTAGTCAGGGCTGACTAAGAAGACCCCTCCAGCTTTGTCAGCCAAGCTCTCTGTGGGTCACTGCTCAGAGCTCACATGCTAGGACATTTAAGACCAAAGGGGGAGAGGCAGAGTGTCCATACCACCCGCACTGAAGTCCAAAGCACTACAGGGATCATTTCTGCTGCACACTCTCACAAGTGAATAAGAAACTCAAGGAGCAGAAGTGTGAACTGAACTGAGTCTTGGCCAGTGGTGCCTAAGCGTGGGTGAGCTCAGTTTTGCTAACGCAGAGTCACGTTTACTTGCCCCCATGGAGCCACATCTGTGTAGATTACAGGAGACTTGTCTTTGTGGAGTTTGTGGTCATGTAAAGACACAATCTGAAGGTCATTCCCGGATGGACATGAGTCTCTGAGAAGGAAAACAATTCGATCTACTTCCAAGCCAGCTCCTCCACAAACTGCCAGCAAACTTCTGCCCAGCTGTAGAGAAGTAGATTTAACCAATAGTCAAATAATGATGTTTAGTTCTGCTGTAAGTACAGAAGGACTACTTTTATTGATTGTCTTTACAGGGTGGAAAGTGTTAACAAGTAATTTGCTTTCTCTGTATTGGCTAGCCACCCTAGAAGATGGGTATCATATAATAGATTGCTCTTGCTTCCTGGAAAAAAAAAAAAGGTTAAATTAGCTTTATTGACCCCTAGTGCCTTTTACATATTAAAAGGACTTAACACCTATCTGCAAATTATCCAGATTTTTTTTTCGTTGATGTTAACGGGAGGAGCCAGCTGTTGCAGAGGGGAATCCAGAGACAGGCTCTTTTTGAGCCACAGGGGGCCAGATTTTTCAATCACCAAGCAACAATAAAAGGTATCTTTTATCTCCTGAGCCTAACTGAACCAGGTCCCAGTGGGTCTGCCTCTTTCAATCCCCACCCACTGTCTCTGTGCAAGGACCTACTTAGGTTTGATCAGCTAGCCTGCAGTTCTTGTCTGGTGTCCTGAGATGATTCCTCCCACCTTGGGGTGAGGAAAGAAATGCAACATGGATACAGTTGATGGAAACGCTCCGTCTTCTTGTCTCCTCCATCACATACACACCAACACGATTCGAAAACAAATGAAAGTGAAGCTTTGATGAACACATGCTATAAGGTGTGAAAGATAAGGATGTTAATATTTATACTGAAGCCTGCACCTATCACCTAGCAGAAACTCTAGTCTGGGCAATCTGGGCCTAAAGGAAGAACATTCCAGAAGGAGGAGGACTGTGCATTCTAGAAATGTTGGCTCTGAGAGACCTAAGAACTCAGCATATTGAATGGGGATAACATTGCATGGGGGCAGGAAAGAACACCTGCCACCTGCCACTTGTTATCAAACTGCAAGCAACAGAGAGATTCAAAGGAAGAGGAAAACAGGGCTGTTTTCCCATGGAGATGGAGGGATAAAGACAGCTCAGAACTAATGACCCTTTTCTTTAACAACCAAAAGAGTTCTTGGGGAGCTGGGAGGTAGACTTGGCAATGCGCATAAAAAAAAAAAAAAAGGGCTCTTGGTGAGCCCCAGAGCTAATGATAAAAGTCACAGCTGGGCTCAGACTGAGTTTTCAACAGCTGCCTAGTCTGTGGGACTGTAGTGGATCAAGAAGGGAGGAGAGGTGACAAGTGACACAGCCCAGGAGTGGGAGACAAGCAGGGAAAATCATTTTCAGGTAGAAACACAGTATGTGATAGAGTTAGGAATAAATATCTAAGGCTTTGGTTCATGGAATTTTTAACACTGAAGGGACCTTGAAAATCTCATGGTACAGTGGCTCTCAGCCATCATGTCTGAAAAGCCTGTTGGCATGACTGTATCAGAGTCATTAGGGAACTAGAGAAAACTAGAGACATTTCTATTTTATAGGATTGGGAACAGAACTGGGGCTCCGTTTTGATTTAGGTAATTTGGGGCTGTGTTGCACTGGCTAACCTGAAGCACACTATGTAGGCCAGGATGGCCCAAACTTGTGAGTCTTCTTCTGCCTCTACCACCCAATGCTGGCATCAAAGAGATGGATCACTATGGCTGGCAGAACAACTATTTTGAATGCATACAAATAAGCTTGAGAAACCACTCATCAATTCTACTTTTTAATTCACAAATAATGAAGCCCAGATCAAGTGACTGGCCATCCCTAAGGACACATGACTAGCCGCAAGGACAGAGGTAGGATTTGATCTCATACCACTAAGGAGCTGTTGTTGGTCCCAAGGTTCCTCTTCAGATTTCTATCTGGGGACCACACTAGTTAGCTCTGGCTGGGTGATGAATTATGTAAAACACAACTTAGTCATCCATCACACGTTTTGCCCATCATTCTGTGGATAGCTCAGTTCTCAAATGAAATGTCTGATTTTGTTGTCTCAACCGCTCAACTCTAAGTTGTACAGTCAACTCTAAGTCACACGACCGCCACTAGGGACTGAATGGTTTCACTGGGGCAACAGTGCACAACTGGGCCACCTGCCCCTCATGTATCAGCAGTAGCTTAGCTAAGCTCATGCTAATGGCAGCTGGTCAGGGTCCAAATTAGCTAGTGGAAGATGCAAGATCCCTTATTCTAGCCAAGTCTACCCATCATCCCTCAGCCATGTTTTATCCTCCTAAAACATTGCAAGGCATACTCCAGAGGCTGGCAAGGGATTGCTTCCTCTTGAAGAAGAAGTTGCAAAGTGACATCACAAAGAATCTGTAGGGAGGGAGGGAAAAAACTGGGACTGTTTTTGAAACCAATCTACCACAGGAGCTTTTCTACCTAGCTTAGATTTCCATAATTTTATTTCATACTTTAGCCAAACTGCAATTCCTATTTTCTAAGTACAGAACCAAGTCTAAAATACCTATTTTGGGACCGGCTATTTGTTTGAATCAAAATCCCAGTTGCTGAGGGATTGTACCACAAACCTGTAATCTCAGCACTGGATAGGCAGAGGTTGTTTGAGGCCACTCCAAAGCCAGATCCTGTCTCAGGAAGCCACAATGAATGACTGAATGAATCAGTGAATGGTTGAATATCATTAATAAAATGCCCTTTTACTCCTCATGCCTTGCACTTCGAGTAATTTTTAAAATGTAATTTATGACTCCAAAATAGAAAGGGCCAAGTGAAGGTTGATTCTTCTGTGAAAAATTAGGAATACAATATAAAAAGGAGTTTTTATTAAACTGCATAAATACTCAAGAACCAAGAAGTAAGAGGCAGTGGAGTCCTTTAAGAGCCATGGAATGTGGAAAGTAGATATGTGATACCCACCCCAGATCAGAAAAACTAGCACCTGCCATGGGGGTAGCCAAGCCAGGCAATCATCTCCTCACAGGACTAAGGAGCTCAGGAACTGGGGTCCCAAGCGCCCTAGGAGATGGGATGGGGTGCTGACAACAGAGGATTTGATGGATGCCCAAGAAGCAGCTGGTTCCTAGATTTTTGGGAGATTGTTCAACACCTCAAGCCTGGATGGCTCCTAGACTCTGCACTTAGAACAGGTGCAGTTCGTGCTGGGGGTTGGGGAGACTGAAGAGAGCAGGACTGAGGGAAAGTCCTCATGTCAGTAGCTGGACTCCCACATATGTGATGGTCTGGGCTCTGTAAAACCTGAGATTATTAACCTCTGCACAGCTGAGGCTGTGGGGTTCCTCTTTGGAGAAGTTGACCAGCTCAAGAGAGAAAACTTACAAATACTGGCCTTTGGGGAGCTGGAGACATGATTCTGCAGCTAAGAGCCTTACTGCTCTTACAGAAGACCTGAGTTTGGTTCCCAACACCCACTTCCGCTGGCTCACAACCCATAACTTCAGTCCCAGGGGATCCAGCACATTCTACAGAACTATGCAGGCCTCTGCACTCGTGTGCATATACCTACACACAGACACATACATGTACACATAATTAAAAATAATAAAGTTAAGTCTTAAAAAATATAGTGGCCCTTTAAACGGGTCAATGAGACCCCAGGATATCTGACTCCATGAAACGCTGGTGGAGAGGCCTTTTGCACGGACCTTTCAGACAACCTTATAAGGACTGACCAGCCAAGGGCCAAGTGACCTTACTTCTACTGTGACGACAAAACCGGCAGCCAACAAAAGAAGCAGGAGATGGGTGATGGAGACGGCAGAAGAATGAAGCAAAAGCCACGACTTCCGGGGAAATAAGCCAGCAACAGCACCCGAGATCAGAAAATGTCCAAGATGGCATTGTGACATGTTGTGAAAACATACACGACTAGTGGAACTAATTCTGAGCAGTGCTGAAATCCTGCCTCGGAGGAACAGGCAGGGCTTTATTCAAACTTATAAAACTGTTAGACATGCTAACTCATGTTCAAGCATCATTTTACGAGAAGGACTCTCTAGTTAAGGAAGCCTGCTTAAACATCCGCTCTCCCAGGCGGGCCCACAGCTCTCCTACACGTGTTTGCTTAGGACTGTGTTCACACAAGTTTGCCGAAATGCTCTTTAGCTTACACACCGGCCGGCGGGGAGGTATTCGCTCCATAGCCTTCACCCTCAGCTTGTCTGCCATTTGTTTTCCTTTCCGTCTTTTCTACTAAGCTCTCTGAGTTCAGCCCTGAAATCTTAATTTGGTGCAGGTGCCGACGTCCACACGGGAGTGAGCTGAAGGGGAGTGGAAATTATGTTACAGCCTGTTCGGAAGGCAAACGTCCCTCCCTTTAGTAGGTGTCTTCCCATTGTTATTACATTCCATTAATTTCACTATTTTATTCTGGATATCACTGTCATGTGTTTCCTAAGAGCAGATTGCAAAAGAGAGGAGAAAAGAATAAAGGGGTGACCGAAGCACCAGAGGAAGCAGTCCCTCCTTTTGTGGTGATCTGAAGACAAGCGGCTTTGAAATGGAGCATCTAATACGGGAACTCTGGATGCCCTGTTGCTGCGAGGAAGCTGCTGTTTTTCTACGAGACAAGGACCATGTGCGGCCAGGTGCACAACTAGTTACTTCCAGAACTCGGGCGTCTAGCTTGGCAATGACTTGAGTGCTTCTCCCCAGAGGGGGTAGTTTTTCTCCTCTAATTACTAATGGAATGTGCTATCCGAGCCGGGGGTGCAGTCTTTGCTTAGGCTCCACGTTCATTTCCATCTGCGGCCCTGCATTTTTTCACCCATCCCCTTTAGAAAACCACCTTATGGTGATTCCTAATGCCTCAAAAAAAAAAAAAAAAAAAAAAGAAAGAAAGAAAGAAAGAAAGAAAGAAAGAAAGAAGAAAAGAAAAGAAAAAACCGGTTTCTCTAAATCTCCTACAACTACACATTGGTGTATTAAAAGAATTCACTCCCTTGGACTGGAATGTAGTATGCCATTTGACACTGTAAAGTAGGATTGAATTGATCATGTGTCTTAGATACTTTTTCTAAGATTTTTTTGAGTCAGCTGCCCTTTGCTCTATGGAGTCCCGCTCACTCATTTCTTTAACCCCTTGCTTTCTGGTCTCACTACTCTGACTCCTCTACATCTCTTCTCTGATTTCATCTCTCTTGTCTGCACATTTTCTACTGTTCACCTTTCCTTTTTTTTCCTAGAAATTTTCTTTTTAAATTTTATTGACAACACCTTTTCTTGTTTGGCTTCCTTCCTCTCTTCCTGCTACCTCCGGCCTGGGCTCTTCATCACCACCAGCGTGCTCACTAACTACCAAAATAGTGTGTCATTCCTGAAAGGTTCAGGCATTATGCTGGCCTGCCCCTGTTACCTGGTGGAATCCACTCAGGCAATACCCTGGTCAGCCCAAGGTTCCATGGGAAAGAAGTCTGCACGCAGGTGCAGAGGACCCCTTTAAAAGATAGGCCCCTGCCCTCTCTCTCTCTCTCTCCCCCTGTTCCTGCTCTCTGTCCCCTCTCTCTGTTTCCCCGCTCTGTCTCTCTATGGCGACCGGCCATGGCGGTCAGCCATTACCCTGTTCCTCTTCTTAGTCTACCCATTCTACAGGCCTTTATAATAAACTTATAGTCAATATGTCTGTCTCGTAATTTCTCTTTTCTTCTTTTTAAACAAAAGAATAACAATTCCTCCTCCCCTAATGCCTGCCTCCTCGCTGACCTGGGGTACCAGAGCCTGCCTCATCCAGACTGTATCTTTGGCCCCACTCTAGTTCAATTACTTCAGCTTAGTGGGCTGCTTCAAATGAAATCATTGCCTATCCCAAATTTTATGTGTGTGTGTGTGTGTGTGTGTGTGTGTGTGTGTGTGTGTGTGTGTGTGTGTGTTTCTGTTCCTGTATACAACAGGCTAGCTGGCCCACAAGTTTCGGGCAATCATCCTATCTCTCCCTCCTGTCTCTTACCATAGGAGCATTAGAATTCCAGACAGATGGTTTCACACCTGTTTATCTGTGAGCTCTGGGAATTCAAACTCAATTCTTAATGCTTGCATACCCAGGCCCCAAACTCCCTATTTTTATACAAGACAAAATAATTCTTTAAGGGCCTGGGCATACATAGAACTGTATTTGTTCTCTTTGGCCTCCAATTTCAAGGCATTGTAAGGTTCTTCAACCTCTACACCACAGTAAGTTCTGAAATTCCACTCTTCCACACTCTGGTCTTCAGGACCATGGCTCCAGCCTCCTCCTAGCCTTAGAATTACCCACCACAAATATCTCCCTTAAAGGTTAGCTTTTCTGAGACATGATCCTCATTCAAAAGCCTTCAGATGCTCCCATTGTTCAGCAATGTATGAGCATACAGCTCAGACTTGCAGGCAAGCACACTGGGCTTTCTAGCCTGGTTCTCCATGCACTCTGCACCTCACACTGTGCTGAACTCAGCACATTTGTTTTTAGAGGCTGTTTTTCCTCCTTCTCTTCCATTCACCCAGGTAAACTTCCTGGTTACTTCAGCTTCCGGGGCGCTCATCCATCCCATTGGTCCCATCTTACTTCCTACACTCTCCTAATCCCAACAGACCACACAACTGCCATTTGTCCTGTTGCCTTTCCTCTTCTGCCTTCTAGTGTTGCCTGCATGCTACCTGACCTTTCTACGAGATCACCAGTGTCATCAGAAGGTGGGATGATTCTGAGTCAGGCTGTGGAATCTAGGGCAAGTCCACAACTTTTTTCAGCCTGGTGTCCTCACAAGGGGCAAACAAATGTGATGATTTGGGGATCTAGAAGCAGACCCAAATGTGAACTTCAGCACTATCATTGAGGTTGACTTTAGTGTTTTTTGTTCTTTTTTTTTCCTGTTTTTTTTTTTTTTTCCTTCAAGACAGGGCTCCTCTGTGTAGCCTTGGCTATCCTGGAACTCACAAGAGATCTGCCTGCCTGTGACTCACAAGCACTGGAATTAAAGGTGTGTGTCACCACACCTAGCTGATGGTTTTATCTGTAAAATATGGATGAGAATAGGACCCACCAGCTACTTTAATGCTACATAATACAAATGTCTCGGCATGATGCCTGGTATACAATAAATTCATACTAAGTAATGTTCATCTTCATAGGATTGTTGTGGCAAAATGTGTGTAAAGACAAACCATTCCCCAGCAACAAAGCTCCACAAGCATACTATGATCAGTCATGTAACACAGAATATAGCGGAGAGCCAGAGCCCTGGACTCAGCCCCAGCTCCAACGCAGAGTGAAGACAGACACGTGACTGCAAATCACCACTGGGCCAGATGTTTCCACCCTTATCTCTGAATCTTCCAAGGAGTCAGGACATAGTAGAAAGAGGAAAGTCTTGGATGTCAGAAAGAGCTAGACGTGAACTCTAGGAATATCAGATTCTTTGTCTGCAAGGTACTGGCTAGCTAACCATAGCAGGCACCATGCAACATGACTGGAACGTCTTTAGGACTGCATTTGTCAGAAAGCAGCAGCTCAGTGTTTGGATTCTCCAAAATGCCTCATATGTAATGAACACCTAGCAAGTTTTTGGTAGTGCTCTCTGAATTTCAGCAATGCTAAAAGTTTATGTCTAGAAACTCTGTATTTATTGCAGGTGGTCAGTGGCACATAGGGCTGTCAGACTGATTCCTGCAGAAGCCAGAGTCATCCCTTCAGAGATGGAAAATAAAAAATAAAAATAAAACACCACCATCAACAAAAAAAAAACTTTGAAAACCCAGGGTCTACAGGGAAGCTTGCTTCTGAAAGTGAACTGCTATATATGGAACCAGGCATTGAAGGGCAACACACTGTCTCAGGCTGGCTCCACGGCTCTTGCTGTGTGATGACTGGAGAGATGGTAAGAAAGACATTTTCCCCATGTAATTCCAAGAAAACAAACCTCAAGGAAAACATGCAGCCGTTTCTTTTCTTATACATGATCGTGCACTTAGAAATTACAGCCATGTATTGACAATGGCCTTATCCTAAGAATCTTCCATGTGAGAACTCATCTAATCCCCAAACTACCCCATAAAGTGGGACTGTTATCATTCCCTGCCTGCCTGTCATTGTGAAGGCTCTGAACAAGGCCAGACAGTAAATAGCCAGTCAGATCACAATGTTGTATTAGAATGTATTTCATCTCATATATGAGAAAGCAGTAAGCACCCACCCAGCTGTACATTTGAATCACCAATGGGTTGATTAATGCGTGCCAATTCCCAAGAGCCATCATAACCTAACGAATGCAAAGAGAGTGGCAGGTGAGACCTGAATAGTTTGGAGACATCTAGAGAGTTTCACTTCCACTGGTGGCCTTGCCTACAACCATCATAACATCAACCCAGCACACACCCATAGCCCCTCAAGGTGCAGTTGTTGTGGGCCCATAGTCCACGGCCCACTCAAGAGACTGGTATGTCTATGGTAAAAGGCCATGCTGGGCACCTGGTGACTGTGTATGCCTCAGAGTAGCATTTGTGCTGGGCAGGAAGGCTATGCCAGATCCCTGGAGCAGCTCTCCACCTGACTGACTGCAGATGCGGAGGCAAGCCTCTAGGGAGCATTGTGAGCTCATGGCTGTCCCGGACTGTCTGCCCAGCTTGATGGCTCTGAGTGTCTGTCTGTCATTTGGGTTCTTCTTTCTGTTAGTGGGTGGGGAGAAACATTGGAAAGGGTACCCATTTCTATAGTGTCGCTGCTACAATGGCTACAAAGAGGCCAAGTTAAAGCTAACTGCCAATGTCTCCTCCTTTCTCTTCTCTTTGTTCACTCCATCTGCCTGCCCAATGCACAAGGAAAAAAGAGGACCTGAATGGCCCTCCCAAGTTACACTCCACTTTAAAGCCAGTGAAGGATATGTTTTCCATTGCTTAGGACAAGTATACATTATAAAGTACCCAAGTAATTAAACAAATGGTATTTGCAAACATCTGCCACCCAGCACTGTTGCCTGTGTTCAAACAAAGCCTCACAGTGTCTTTGGCAGAGCAGAGTGAGAAGAGCTGGGTGCCACCGCTGAATGAACTCTCCCGATTACTGTTCTGTGGCCTGAGGGAATTAATTCAAATCCACACGGAGGAGAATTTAATTCCCAAAGCAGCAGCTAGTTCCTAAGAATGCAGACCAATGAGGACCTGGTGTAAAGCTGGCAGTAACAGTAATTCCAGGGGGTTTCATTAACATCTACGAAACCATATTCACCAAGGGGACAGTGAGATCTGTGAAAGCTTCCGTCCGGAAGGTCAAGGGAGGTCCCACAGTCTCTCCTCCGAGTTGGTTCTCAACTGCATCTATTTCCCCAACATGGAATCTGGAAAAACCTGCTACTAATGGTTAAAAGTGCATACTGCTCTAAACTCCGGATCCAGGGTTTAAGCACTTAGTCATCTTCATTCCCCCCCAAGCTATGACAGCAGGGCTGATTAAGCGTGTTCTGAGGAGCAGAAGAGCTTGTGTTTAATAAAAGAACCATGTTCCTGTTCACTCCAGGCAGCAGGGTTTTATGGTTCCTACTGTGAAAACTGGACTTTGCTCACAGCCCCATTACTGTGACAAACACAGAAAATGAAGGCACAGGATGCAGGCTGACTCAAGGAGCTGATTCAATCAGTGTTCACTTCCTCCTCCACGTGGACATTCCACAAGAGGGGCTCTAAACACATTCCTGGCCCCTGGGAGGATTCCTGGTGGTTTTTGTTGTTGTTTTTCTGTTTGTTTGTTGTTTTGTTTTTGAGCTGAGAGAGAGAGGAAGTCCTAAGGGGAATCCCAACTACGTTTGGACTTCCGAGCATAACCCCACTAATTAGCCAAGAAATTAATGGCCACTTCTTCCAAGGCTGGTGAGCACAAGGTCAAATGAATAGCTAGTGTGCTCCTTGGACTTAGACGTCAATGGCAAGAGGTGCTGGGTTTGAGGGCCAGGGGGCTGACAAGCCACTTACATTTGTGAAGTTTCCATGAAGGGGCAGAAGAATTTTCCATGGTTTGGTGGAGACTAGAGGTTGTGGCAACTTCCTCTCATAGCAAATGCTCAGGTTTTTGTAAATGAACTTACAAAAAGAAGGTCCATTTGAGCTCAGTTTTCAAGGTTTTGTCTTATGACTGGCTAGCCCTGTTGCTTTTGGGGAGGCTGCACTTCTGGGCAGAAGTTGGGGAATAGGGCAAACTGCCTGTCCACTCTATAGTCTGGAAGCAGAAGAGGAAGAAGGGGCCTGGAGCCCCTTCAAAATTCACTTTCCTGTAACCCTAAGGCTTCCTCTAAAGCCCATTTCCTAACAGCACCCTCTTGGAGACCAACTCTTTCACACACAGGCCTCCAGAGCAGTGGTTCTCAATGGGCAGGCTTTGGCCCCTTTGGGGGTAGAACACCCTTTGACAGGAGTCACCTAGGACCATCTGCATATCAGATATTTACATTGTGATCCATAACAGTTGCAAAATTACAGATATGAAGTAGCAACAGAAATCATTTTATGTTGGAGGACACCACAACACGAGAAGCTGTATTAAAGGGTCACATTGTTAGGAAGGATGAGAACCACTGCTTTAGGGGATGTTTAGGTATTTGGAGGAAAGAGTGTAAACAAACAATAAACAGAGAAAGGAGAACGGAATACAAGTTTTAGAGATGACACTTATAGTACCTAACATTGAAAGTTCATGGTGTGGATTACCTATAGAATTGATTCACACTTAGAAACACAGAACCCATTCAGACAGAGAGAGGAAAAAGAAACCTGAAGAAAATGAACAGAGAGCCCCAGTGAGTTGTGACTGTAGCATCAGGCTATATCTTGTTCAAAATTACTCCACATGGTTTAAAATAATGGGTATTTGGGGAGGGGGTGTTGACTGCTTTGTTTTTTGATTTTAGATTATGCCTTGACCTGAGAGACTCCATTTTCCAATCAAGATCTGACTCATTTTTGAGGGTTGAAGAGTGCACTTGGGTGGACATGTGAATGACACTACCCACGTGGCACAGACCTGAATGGCATTGCTAGCGCCACATGGAGTGCCACACTATAAATCTATTGGGGATGAACTGGAACTATAGGGGCACATGGTCACATTAAAATCATATCAAGAAAACAGGCCCAAGAACGTACTGGACACATCATACAGTGAAAAGGCCGGATGGAGAAAAGGGTTCAACTCTCTCACCTAGACCCATAACAAAGTGGACACCTACTCTGGGATGGCCCCACAGACCTGTCATCTGACCACCAGTGAGTGTCAAAGACTGACAGGCAGAAAACTCCCGACTTTCCCAGGGGCTTCTCCCCAGCTTGTTCTGTGCTGTTGATGCAGTCTAATCAACTGCTAGCCACCTGCCACCCTGTTCATGACTGTGGATCTGGAACCACTGTCCATGTGCCCACCCGCCCCTTCATCCAGACCACCTTTTCCTTACATCCCCGTGGCTGGTCTCCGCTCTGCTCCTGCAGCTCCTTGACTTCAGCTTTGGCTTTGTCACTGTATCAACACAGATCTCTATTTGCCCGCCTCTGAGACTTTTCAGAACTCTTCGCCTCTTTAACCCTTTCCAGTGCAGCCTACATACACACAGGCACATTTTTGTATGATTGTGATGCAGAATAAGAGAATCAGTGATTAAGCCTGAAATCAAAGAACTTGTGCTGGCCCCGACCAGGGTTTCCAAGGATAGTGGAACCCTCTGGCAATTGCAAACCACCTTACCTTGTGATTTTTTTTTATTCAATGAGTTTTGAAACTATAGAAAGACAAGCACGGACACGACTTCCTATGCTTCTGACATACCACACTCACAAGCACAGAGTGACAACACATCTTTTGAAGTGAGGTTGTAGATGAAATATTTGGAGACGTAATGGCCAAAGGTCTCCAAATCTAAAGAGAATAACCCTACAGACTTGGCACTAATCGGGGTAAGCCCAGAGAAACCCACAGGAAGCTCCCTCCCCCATAATGAAACTGCTAAAACCTGGAGAGAAAAGTGTCATTTAAAAAAAAAAAAAAAAAAAAAAAAAACAGTGAAGGGGCTGGAGAGATGACTCAGAGGTTAAGAGCACTGACTGCTCTTCCATAGGTCCTGAGTTCAATTCCCAGCAACCACATGGTGGCTCACAACCATCCGTTATGAGATCTGGTGCCCTCTTATAGTGTGCAGATATACATGGAAGCAGAATGTTGCGTACATAACACATAAATAAAATATTTAAAAAAAAAACAGTGAAAAGAAACACAGAGAGTAAAATAAAAGGAGGAGAAGAAGAAAGAACAGACTGTACCAGAAAATACACACACTAGAATAAACAATAGAAGGAAAGACCTGGGTACAGAGGGGAAAAAACGTGGCAGCCTGGAATTCTATGTTCAGAAGAATAATTCCTCAGACACAAAGGTGGAAAGAAAAAATCCTTTTCATACAAACAGATGCTACAGGAATTATCAGCAGCAGCCATGAGACTCACAAAATTGTAAAAGGAAGCTCTGACAGAGGAAAAAAGACACCACATGGAAACAGATCCAGGAAGTGAATGAAGACCACCACAAATGGTAAGTATGGGAAAACCTAAAAGATGCTTTCCCTTCTTAAAAGATACCTGACTAGTGACAGCAAATAAGCAAGCATCTTGAGGTTTATAACAGGAGCATCAGGGAAGCACACAACACCAGCACACAAAGAGCAGAAGGGACAAGGAAGCCAGACACCTGTGTCCCCACATAAGTGAGCATGGTGCAAGAGAAGGCAGACTAGCCCGAAGCCTGGGTCGGGGCGTGAGGGGGATATGAAAAACTAGAAATCAGCCCATAAATCAAGAGCAGGGATAAAACAGGGTCAACAAATGCACCAACTCCACCAAAGGCAGGGAAGGGAATGAACACCCATCTTTAACACAACAGTATGAAAAGGCAGGGGCTTTAGGAAGTGCTCAGGCCAGGACCATCTATAAGACAGTTTGGAAGAGGGAATCCAGGGCCCCAGCTCTCCTGTCTTTAGTCCTGTGAGGACATAGCTCTTCTGTCTGGATGTGAAGACAAGCCAGAAAGCCTTCATCAAACACCAAACAGCCACCACCTTTCATCCCCTGAGTTTATTCTTTGTAAGTTGTCTGGTCTAAACTATTTTGTCATAGCAACCAAAATGCTGTAAGATATGTGACAAATGACACACAATTAGAAAAATAATAGATTCCAACACAGCCATAATAACAATCATATTAAATGTGAGTGTCACAAGTCACCTGTCCCAAAACCGATGTCCACAGCCCCAGACTCAAATCAGCAGGTGACATAAGTGTGTACTGTGAGTCACCTTCCTCCTGCTTCTCATGAAAACAGAAGTAGCAGGAATTAGATTTTACTGAAGAAAACCCTTTATAAAGCATAACATGATAGACATCACTGTCTTCCAGGCTACCTCTTAGAGTGTTTCCTGTCTGTCTCCATTTTTCTTAGCATAAAATCCCATATTTTTAATGAAGATTCTACTGATTGAAGACATCCTTCTGTATGCTGTTAGTATAGGTTTCTCTTATTGGTTGATGAATAAAACACTGGTTGGTCAGTAGCCAGTCAGGAAATATAAGTGGGGCTACCAGACAAGGTGAATTCTGGGGAGAGGACTCAGAGAGGAGCCACTAGAGAGACGCCATGTAGCTACCAGAAAGATAGGATGCCAGACATTCTCTGGTAAGATAAGGCCACGTAGAAATACATAGATTGATAGTTATGGGTTAATAATTAAGAGAGAGCTAACCAGTAAGAAGCCCGAGCCATCGGCCGAACAGTTTATGACTAATATAAGCCTCTGTGTGTTTCTTTGGCACTAAATGGTTGCAGGACCTGGTGAGCCAGAAACTTGGTCTACACTCTACTCCAGCTATTGATTACTGCCTGAATATTATTCTAATTACTGTATATCTAACTTATCTATGTCTTAAGACTCTGAATTTTATCTCTTAAAGGCAGTACAGAGGGCTAAGGATGGGAGGCTCAATGGTAGAATGTTTGCCTAATGTGAACAAGGTCTGCAATGTACAAAATAAAAGAAACTTAGGCTCTTACTCCCACACATAAAACTTGGCTCATGGGCTGGGATGTGGCTCAGGAGTGTGGCTCAGTGCCTGCCTAAGATAAACCCATGGCTAAGGCCCTGGGGTCATTATTCACCAAAGGAAAAAAATTATTCAAATGGGTCATAAACCTAAATGTGAAACCGGAAACTATAACATTTTGGGGGGGAAAACCAATCATGTCCTTAGACAGGCAGACCACCAAAACCATGGTCACTTAAAAAAAAAAAAAGGAATTAACTAAAATTTAAAAGTTTGTTTTAGAAAGAAGATATGCAAATTCCCAAAATCTGATCAACAGGGCTGGGTGTAGGTGAGGTGCTTGCCTAGACAAGTCAAGGTTTCTAAGCCAGCACTGAGAAGAAAGTTCAGGATAATTAGCCACGGAAGAACTGAAAGTTAAAATCATAGGAATACCTCTAACAAAAGTTCACTAACATCCCTGGTAGGCATATAAAGTGTTACAACCATGTTACAGCCCTTAGCTGCTGAGTCATCTTTCCAGTCCTTAGAACAACAACAACAACAACAAATTAAATAAAAAATAAAAACTATGAGAAAATATAAACTTTTAAAGTAATGTTATCTAGGATCTACTACTGACACCTTCAGTTCAGAAAGGAGACAATCCCATTAAAAAAAAATAGCCAAAAAAAAAAAAAAGGAAGATTAGTCAACATGCATGTAAAGGGCTGATGTCACTTGCTATCATATTGAAATCAGGTCCATTAAAATGGACCAGTAGTGTTGGGCGGTGGTGGTGCACACCTTTAATCCCAGCTCTTGGGAGGCAAAGGCAGATGGAGCTCTGTGAGTTCAAGGCCAGCCTGGTCTACAAAGCGAGTTCCAGGACAGCCAGGGCTGTTACACAGAGAAACCCTTTCTCAAAAAACAAACAAACAAACAAAAAGGCCCAGTAGGTAAAGGTGCTGGCTGCTAAACCTGATGACCTGAATTCAATCCCCAGTAATACATGGTGGAAGGTGAAAACATATCTTTGAAAACTGTCCTCTGAAACACACACATACACACACAGACATTGACAGAGACACACACTCACATGTGTGTACACACTCTTGAACACACTCACATGCACAAATGCATGCATGCACGCACACGTGCACAAATTTAATAAAATTTTAAAAATGAAATCCACAATTCACTAAAATGGCAAAGATTTAAAAAGACAGAGGCACCAAGTTTGGGGAGGGTGTTAGACAACTGTAGCTCCCACAAACTGCTGGTTGGACGGTGGAATGTCACAATCACTCTTGGAAATAGTGGCAGTGTCTTTCAAGTTAAACCCACATTGTTAACTCGAATTCCTGCTCTAAAACCTTTATCCACATGAATGAAAACATGCCTTCACAAAGACATTCATGCTCACGATGATTAGACTGACAACAGAAGAACCTCAAACATTTTTGCCAAGTGCATAAGGAATTGAGTTATTGTATTATGGAAAACAATGCAGCAATGAAAAGGAACAAGCTACTAGAGAATGAGTGAGCTTCAAGAACATTATTCTGACCAGAAGCTACTTAAAAAAAAAGAAAGGGGGCATGCCATATAATTTTTGTAAAATTCTGAAACAAGCCAACTTTGTGCTTTTTGAGGGACACAAAGCACATTAGCATTTCTGGTGTGATCAAGGGGCCTAAGGCAACTGACTGTGACTTTATGGATGTATAGATTTCTCAAGTGTACTGAAATGTGTACTTAGCGTGGATATTTTGTTGTGGATAGACTGTGTCTCAGTAGGTCTCAGGATGGAATATATAAAATCATAATCTAAACCCCAAATAATATTTATAAAGGTTTGAAAATGGTTTTTAACATGAAACACTTTTACAGATGGGAGAGAACTAATGGTAGGACTTTTGTATAAGGGTACAGTTATAAACATGTAGACTATCCAGAAATACCTTAATAATAATAACTCAAAAAATTAAATGTCAAAGACACAGGTAACACAGGCCAGATATGGAAAATAAACAGAGCTGTGTATGTGCGTTGTATGTTCTGACTGGCACACATGTGTTGTGTGGGTGCACATTGTAAGTGGATGCACACATGTGAAGACAAAGCAGAACATTTAGTTTCTTCTTTAGTTGCCTGATTTTTGATTTGGGGTCCTCACCAAACCTGAAGTTCACCCTTTCAATAAGGCTGACTGGCTAGAAAGCTCCCAGGATCTGCCCATCTCTCACCAAAGCTGGGCATACAGGCACATGTAGCCATGTCCAGGATTTGAACTCAGGTCCTGTTGATTTCCTATGAAGTGCTCTTATCCACTGAGCCATCTTTCCAGGCCCCATAATACTGTTTTGATGGCTTATTTTTTCCACCTTTTTTTTTTTTTAATTATTATTTCTCTGAATCCCCAGTAGCGAGCACATTTGAACACAAAACATTCAGATTCGATTCCTTTCATTCAGGAAAACCCAGAGCTCTTGAATTTACCCTTAAGTGAGGTATATATCTTATCAAGCTAATCGTGATTTCCCAGATAAACAAAACAGGCCAGCCAAGATCCACAGGCAACTGATCAATTCCTGAGAATTACACAAGCTTCAAGCCAACATCAAGACAGAAGAAGGAATTGTAACTGCTAAGAACAAGTAGAGCCCAGGTGACCCCAAGCTTCAGCGTGTCCACAGGCTACACTGCCCATTCTGATTTATTCTCTGACATGTTGGTTTCAGCCCTTTTCTTCCTTGACTCATCCTGTAAAGAAAATCTCCACCATGCATTATTCAATTCTTAGAAGCATGCTTGTATTCTCTCTCTCTCATATACAAATATGAGAAAACTGTTCCAGATTGTCCAGAGCCTTAAAGGTAGAATGGGGACTTGGCCATTTTTCTATAGCTTGTTCTATAGGGTAGTGTCATTGAGAAAATAATTAAAAGAGAGATGGAGACTGTTTTGAAAGGTTTATGCAAAATTTAAAAGTGATCAAACAGAATATTTTTCTATCTTTACAAAGAAGTATATATACATGTGTGGAAGTGTTATGCTCCAAATTTAGGACAGCATTTACTTGTAAGAAGGCAAAGGGCTTTCTATGAGAGTCTGAAGGCAGGAAGTGTGCTCATGACATTACCAGAAACTTCCTCATTTGTAAAATGTACAAGAAAAATAAATGACAAAAACTAGCACATTTCATAGTACTATCTGAAAGGGATTGTCGTTTTTCCACACAAGGGGGCTTTTTACATGTTGAGAATTGTTGTGATATTTTGTTTGTATTTTGGCAAATAAAGCTTGCCTGAAGATCAGAGGGTGGAGCTAGCCACTAGTTAACCATAGAAGTCTGGAGGTCTGTACAGACAGGAGACAAGAGGAAGTGATAAGGCAGGGAGTAGATAGGAGTTGGAGAGGTAAGAGGTGACTGGGGCTGGTCCTTTACTTCTCTAATCTTTCATCTTTTACCCTGATATCTAACTCCGGGTTTTTATTATTAAGACTAATTAGGATCGCTCTTTAGAGAATATCTGAAATAGCTTCGAACACCCATCAACAAAATCAGACTCCAAGTCATAACAAGTAGACAACCCCTCAAAAAAAAAAAATCTGTTCTGGTAGCTTCCAGATTGCAATAAAATATGAAGCTGCTCGACTGCATGACACATTTGCCATACAACTACACAGCTTACCCATTTAGAGAACATGCCATTAGCCTGGTGAGCACTCTTACCAAAGAATTGCACTCCTAGAGTTCCCAAGTGGACTTAGAAAGCCTCCACATCATATTACCCCCCAAATATTTGGGTTTGCCCAGAATCATCAGATTAGCTCTAGAGGACCCATCTAGCTTTAAAAAATGTTATGAATTTCAATGCCGAAAACAGTTATGCAGGCTGTGCCAGTTAGACTGACTAGGGAGTCATGCGCATAGCCATCTAAATGCCTGGACGTGAATATTCCAACTTCCCTGTCCCAGATGTTTTGGCATTTTTACCAAAAAAATGTTACTACTTGAGTATTTGATCTTGAAGATAAGTCACTGTTCACTTGTGGACAGGACTAATTAGAAAAGCACAAACAGGAGAGGCCATACAAAGAATGTGCTGTGACTGAGACAAATATTTTTGTAAGTAAGCTTGGATGTCGGTTTTTTTTCAAGCACATATCCTCTATCCTTCCTCAGTGCTGTTTGCTCAGCTGGATGTCCACAGGGTCCAATTTTCCCTGCAATTGCCCTTGCACGCTAATATAATTGCTGCTCTATGGGTAATTGGTCAGCCTAGAGCAGCATCCGCATGCATTTGTTCATCTGCACCGTCTGGCAGCTTCCCGGATGACTCTGCCTCTTAAAGAACTATCATGAATCTTCAGCTCTTGTCTTTAAATAAGGCTAACTAATGTGGGTTTGTAAGGGACACTGTGCTTTGAAGTGCTCAAACGCTAGAATATCTTTCAGCAGCCAATGTTTCTTGTCACGATGAAATACAGAGCAAATGAAATCAAGACCCAAATACATCTTTTCTCTTCTATTGTCTGCCAGCATTCTCCTCCTCAAACAAGTCAAAAGAATTAGATTTGAACAAAGTCTAGTTAAGAAAAATAGTAGCGAGCCAGTTTCATTTAATAATGCTCTTGATGATGGAGTGAAACCCATTTGCCATATCATGTCTCCATCTAGAGTACATTCTCACCACTGATGAGATGGAGGTACACAGAAAGCACTCCCTCCAGGGAATTTGGGAGTATGACTGCTCACTCTTGAGGAAAGTGCTAGTGCTACTGTGAATTGCAGGCTGAGCTGGCCAAGCACTCTGAACACTTGAATAACTGAGTTTTCCTTTTTTGTGCTTGGGTAGTGGGCATTTTCTCAAACACAACTGTTCCTTCGAGAAAAACCAATGGTCCCAGAAGGCTGCCAAGGCTAACGTAAGTGTTCTGTATCTCCCAGGAGCTCAGCAGCTCCAGCAGTCCTCAGTTTTTCCAGAACAGTGGTGACACCGATTTTATTTTATATGACTGAACATTCCAAAGAGTAACACCAATGGATTTTAATGAGTATTAGAAGAAATTATTACATATGGATTATGTATGAGCTTATGAAATTCATTATTTGACAAGTCTTTGATACACATACATAATGCATGCTGATCACTCCCAAACCCCTCTCTGCTTCCTCCCTGTCTATCCTCACCCTTCCCTACAAACCTTTCTCACATTCAATTTAACCAGGGGCCACCTGTGTGATGGGGTGTGGAGCTGTCTATTTGAGCTGGGTAGACTCAGCCTGGAGCACACATCTTAAGACAATGACTCCCCATCTCCCAGAACCTACCAGTATGATGGAGGAAGTGCTTCTATGTATGTGTTTGTCTTATTGGATGATAAGTAAAGTACTGTTTGGCCAATGAGGCAACAAGTTAGGCGGGATTAGGAGTCAAGGAGGATTCTGGGAAATGTAGCAAATAAGTGGTGATCCAGGCAGGAAATGACATAGCAGGGAGAATCATATTTAAGCAAGGGCAAGAAGGAAGTTGTCTCCTTCTCTCTTCCTCCTGGTCTTTGCTCTGGAGTCGCCATGTGATCCACCAGCAAAAGAGGGGGCCAGTAGAAAGCTTCCTCTATAAGTCTTATAAAATATATAGATTTATGATAATTAAGACTGAGTTAGCAGATGAGAAGACCTAGTCATTAGCCAAGCAGCATTCGTAGCTAATATAAGTCTCTATGTGTTACTTGGGACTCTTCCGTGGCGGTGGGTGGAACTTGGGTGGCCTGGCAGAAAGCACCCACGTGGCAGAGATGCTCGAGTGGATGGTGTAAAGACTTATCTTAACACAAGTTGTCAACAACTAGTTCAGCACTGAAGAGTGGGGCCCCATGGCTCCTCCCACTTCCATTATGGATTCTTGACAAGGCAAGAAGTCCACACTCTTATGTGGAGCAGTGCAGGTAACCAGTTTTGAGTTCCTGATTGCCATGGTTGTATGAATCTAGAGGATAGCATTCCACACTTACTTTGGCTCTTCCATACTTCCTTCCCCCTCTTCTGTGTGATTTTAGGCCTAAACTGTCACTTTTGCTCAGGATCTTGGGCAGCTGCATTCAGTGTGGTTCACTTGTCTGTGTGTATAAACAGATATTTGGACAGCAGTTTGATGCCTTGTCAATTTAGTTAGACAACAGTAGTAAGTTTCTTCCTTAGACTCATGACTTCCCCAGGCAAGGATGGGGTTTATAGTGCTAGACATGGGCTCCCTTCTGTGGAGTGGGTCTTAAATACACACAAGGGCTTCATTCTTTTGGGACCTTTTGGGGCCTCCCTGATCAGCCCCCCGTGAAGGTGTCTGGTTATTTAACAACCCACTGTTTCTAGAAGCAGTTTCATCAGCCATGTAGGGTGACTTGCTTCAATTTCTCTTTTGTATTTCTTAACCAAATTATAAAACAGTAGGTTTCCACGTGCCTTTTTTTACACTGTTCATTTTAGTTAATCCTCCTCACTGCCTCTTTATCTCCCCAATCCCAGCTTCCTCCCTGCTTAAACCTTTCAACCCTAATGTTCCTTCTCTACTTTCCCTGTGTGTCCCTCCTGTCCAGAACCCCTGCCCCACCACGTCCCATGTCCTAGTTTCTTAGATCCCACATGTACTAGAGTTAGAACTAATCCACATAGGATTAGTTCACATTTGTCCTTCTGGGCCTGGGTTACCTCAACCAGTATACTTTTTGTTTGTTTGTTTCTTCCATTTATCTGCAAATTTCATTTGTCTTTACAGGCGAAAAGTGTGCATATATACATTTCTGTTATTCATAAGTTGGTAGACAGCTGTTTCGTTTGCCTATGTATATGGACTACAGCAGTGTCATTGATATGCAGGCACCTCTGGAGTGAGACAGTTCTTTGGGTACATACACATTGTAGCTGGGTCCTACGGTATCGTTATTTCTTGCTTTTTGAGAAACTTCTAGACTGATTTCCAAAGTGGCAGCAACAGTTTACACTCTCAGCCACAGTATATATCCATACCATATTTTCCACATCCATACCAGCACGAGTTGTCACTTGTATTCTTGATGACAGCCATCATACCTGGGACACACTTGTGTTTTTGTACGATACAAAAGAATATCTCAAAGAGGCTGGGAAAATATTCCTTCCTTTTCCAACTACATGCTCTACACAAGACCAAATCTCTTAGGACTTCAATCACAGTAACAATGTAACTGACTAAATCAGAAAACAATGTGAAACCAACTTCCTTCTATGAAGGCAGCTATGTTTTACAGAAATAGTAATTAAAATTGCTAATTCAGGGTGAGCTTATGTTTAAATATATACACATCTAATTTCCCCTCTGATACATGACATTTTTTGAATATATGTCTGTTTTGTGTATTTGATTTCATGACTGTGTGCTGGCAGCTGCAGGGGACAGAAGAGGGTGTCAGATCCCCAGGAGATGGAGTTACCCAGTATGTGTAACATCAGGAGTTGCCTGATGTGGATGCTAGAAACCAAATTCAGGACCTCTTCAAGAGCAACAAACAATCTTTACTAGGGCACATTTTCCCTAGCCTCTCCATTTTAAGTTAGAGTACAATAAATATCAATAAAGATGTAAAAAAAAAAAAAATACCAGTATCGAGGCAGTGGTGGCTCACACCTTCAATCCCAGCACTTGGGAGGCAGAGGCAGGTGGATCTCTGTGAGTTCAAGGCCAGCCTGGTCTACAGTGTGAGTTCTAGGACAGCCAGGGTTACATAGTGAAACCCTGTCTCAAAACCTCCCCCAACACCAATATTTGTAATGTTTTTTATGATTATTAAGGAGACCTCACGCTAAAAACATGAAAATTGTTATAATGTATTCCAACTGAGCAAATACCACTTAGAATTAGAAAAAAAAAATGTGAACGGGACCAGGTAAAAGTTTGATAGCCCCTGAAATTGTCAGAAGGCAATGAGTCTTTGGCTCTTTAAAACTTATAGCCTCATCTACAAGTCATGTTAACAGAGTGTCAAAATTGCTTTTCTGTTAAAAAAAAAAAAAAAGTAAGGATTTCAAAGGATAAAAGTTATTCAGTCTTTTATCCCTAGGGTGACCTGACAGGTCACCTGTGTGGCCCTGACACAGCTGTGCTTGGCTCATTCTCACTAATATACTCTGTATTCACAGCAAGCAGTGACTTGAGGCTTGAGAGCCCTTAGAGTCTGCATAAAGTAATGTCCTAAGCACTTTCAGGAACTCCAAACCTCAGGGTGTAAAGCAGCAACTCCACTCCACATTGCGCTTCGTGCAAGGAAAGTATTTACGTAAAATATCTAGCATGACACATCGACAGCTGAATGCAGCAACCTGATCTCTAAAATAATGTCTACCTAGGAATACTGACAATTTCAAGTCCAATATGTATACCTAGGTTTTCCCGAGTATGTAATGAATCCTGAGATTGTAGTAGAAGAACAGCCTAAGGCCACTAACTTTAACTATTCATCCAAATGGCACAAAATTTGGAAAGGAGAGAATTCTTAAAACATGGTAGTTCTAAAATCCAGAATTTGGGTACATTTCAATAGATAACGAGGTAAGGGGATAAAAACACTCCCATGTTTTTCAAAAATATTTATTTAAAAATAAGATTTCTAAAAATACAGTACATAGTACATTTCAAGAGAAGTAAAAATTCCACAATTTAAATTAAAGGCAATTTGCAAAGAAAAATAGAATATTACATGAATAAAACAAAATCACTAAAATAAATTAAAAGCAATGTTGTTCTTAAAGTAGATACATAGTTCATTTTCATTAGAAGAACCAGTGTAGACGTCTCATCTAAACAAATGAGTGTATCTCCTAGTTCCCACCTGTCGGCTTCCTCAATCCCCCAGAGTGCTCTTCCATCTCTATGCACTCTCTTCCTTATTACCACTAACACTAGAAATGGTACTGCAGACTCTCCTAGGGTAAGGGCAAAGCAAAACAGCAGACAAGGCAGGCACACGGCCCTCAAACTTAGACATATTACAACTGAATGAAAAGCACACTGGCATGTTTTAAGACAGGGTCTTCCCAGGCACCTACAGTACTACCATATTTTAAAATCCAAGAAGGGTCTTTCATTTCGGAATATGTGTGAACTGGGGCTGACAGCAAACTTTAGGAGTCTCAAAATGACAGAGGTGTTGAGTGGTGATTACACTTGCCAGACTAATCCTGGGCACAGAGCATGCTCAGCTATTGTGGTTCATGCCGTCTGTTTTCCCAAGAGCCTATTCTGTCCTTGGGCTTGCAATCCATTTATCTAAATACCCCTCACTGGGGTGGAATTTCTTCCTTTTGTATCTTCAGTTGCTTTCTTTCCATATATATTAATTTTTTCTTTGCTTTTTAATAATCACACCACGAGACAAAGCAGTGGTAAATTCATTCCTATCTACAACTTGGAAAAAAATTACTGCACTCTGCCTTTTGAACAATGCATAAGCAGTGGGATTATTAAGAATCCAGTAGCAACACAACTCACAAGAGACACAGTGCTGCCCGTCCCTGAGTCCTCTCTTATCTGCTCATCTGGACATACTTCATGCTCATGAGCTCGTCACCTCTCAAGTTTGAGACTTGATTCTTTTTTTCCATTCAGAATTCACTGCAAAACCATGTATTATGTCAACACTAACAGAGACACAGACTAAAGCTGATGAAAACAAAAGCATTTCAATGTGACTGTCTACTTTTCCAGTCACCTGCACAGTCAATTCCCTGCCTGAGTCACCAGTCACCACAGCTTCAGTTTTAAGGAGACACTGACAAGTATTTCCAGAACTCCCAGGGAAGACCAGGGAAGCACTCATATCACACCTGGACAAGTCCATCCACAGGACTGCATTCTCCAGTTATGTAAAATGAATCACTAAAAACAAAAAATTACTCTGTAAAACAATCTTACTCTAATTTCATGTAGAGTAAGCAGCAGCATCTAGACTGCTTTGGTTGTAAAGTTCAACTCCTGTTGAGATGTTTGTTTAAATCAAGGTACTTTTGTATTGGGAAAGTTTGTGTGTGCATGCATGTGTGTATGTGTGCATGATTTATATGTTTTTTAAAGTGTCCTTTAAAAAATCTTATTTTCAAAATAGGCAAATAACCAGTATCATTCTTTAAAGCCATTAAGAATTATACCCACACACAGAGAAATGCTAAATTCTTGACGTAATTAAGAATGGACCCATTATTTGCCCTTTATTTTAGCATTTGGTTGAGTAGTCACTATAAGTGTCTAATAGAATACTTTGCTTAAAGAAATAAGTGTTTTTCTTCTCTACCAAAGTGAAATGAAGGGGAAAAGTGATTCGATAATTTTTGTAGCTTTGGCCTATTAAAATACCTCAAAAAGTAGCCACACTATATATTAACATACAAAATTAAAACCCACACCACTCTGCATAACAGAATAAAACCTAAGTCTAAAGAATCATTTTCAACTTACTCTGTTGAGTAAGCATTCACAGAAAGTAAGTTCTGCCAACTAACTGTTCACTTCTTCAGACACAGATGTGAGAAGCTATCTCCCAGCCAACCAAAAAGAAAATTAACTCTTTGGTTCAAGAATTAAGAATGTAACTCAAAGCTAAAGTGAATAGCACCAGGATGTTTTAGTTGCTCAGGCACCAGTAGGTTAAAATACCATCCATCTACACTGACTCGGACACAAAGCTCACAGTATACACATGGGTCTTCTCTCTGAGAGTCTACAAATGATCAGACACAGCACTGAGTGAAACCGGCAAGCAAAGCTACAAAAGGAGACATGCCTGTTTAGGTTATGGCTGTTCAGACTACATCTTTACATTTACAGCTACTGAGATGAAAAATACGTGTGTAATTAGTTAATTATACAGTTGAGCAAGTGTGGGAAGCACTACCTGTACATACATGAGGTAATAAATTTAAAATGCCAACAGAAAGGAAGACCTCCAGGGTCTCAAGAACAGCAAAAGATGCTGATTTTTAAAGTGTAAGCCACCGTTCATACCTAAACAGTTGGTTTTCTCTGGTGACTCAGTAGTCTTCTTTTGCCAAAAGAGACTCCTAAAATAGGTTCCAGTTTTCTCAAACTTTGGGCAACCTATCATTTCTCCTCTGTATTATACAGCTACACTTCCATGTTATTTTTAACACGTGCATGCTAAAAATGATGCAGGTTAACATATTCTACACAATTTATCTAAAATTTAAAATAATCTCTCAGGAGCATCTAGCCAGCTGAATAGAAAGAGCAATCTAAGTGGAGGTTAAATAACTCAGACCAAATACTTCCCAGAAAGAAGGACTCTTACAGTAAAACGGTGCTGGCCGGGGATGAGGAGCCGGCAAGGTGTCTCTGGTATCACAGTCCCAGTCCTAGTCAAGGTTTTTGCAGAGATGCTGATTATTCTCTCCATCTTACTAATGTTCCCTACTTTCTTTATCCAATTTTTGGCTATTTGCTACTCCTTGGTACCTGAACTGTAGGGTAGAAAGGGAGAGAAAATAATATCGTAAAAGATATGATAGTCAAATCAGTAATACCAATGAAGTAAGAATTTTAAGCATTGAACCAAGTACAGCAGCATATGCCTGTAATCCCAGACTTGGGAGGTGAAGGTAGAAGGATTCTGAGTTCAAAACCAGTGAAACCCTGTCTCCAAATAATGATGATAATGATAATGATGATGATAATAATAATAATAATAATAATTTGTTCCAAATTATCACTAGCAGGTAATACTGCCACATCTAAATAACTAATAAAAATGTTACTGGTTTTAACAAAATGGCTTTTAAAAAATAAATTTTGTTTTAAAAAATGCACAAAGATAATGGAAGAAGTGAGAAAGGTCACTTCTTGAATTTAAACCATCACAAAGGTAGCATAAATACTAAATATTGGTTCATATAGTCAGTGACAATACTGGTATAAAATATTTCAAGTAAATAACTGCTAATCTTTCACCATGTTCTGCTACAGAATATTGTAGAATCTAAGAACAGCTAAACATAAATTATACTAAGATTTTTATTTGTAGATGAATGCCAAGCATGGTACCTACAACAGAAGGTAACATATGTGGGTACTGAATCATTTTACTCACTCATTAGTTAATTACATGGTCAATAATACTAGCAAGTAGAACACACTAAGTTTAGGACTTACTAACTACATTTGCCAATACTTGTAATTTTCAAAGCATTAGTAGAGGTGAATGAAAGTCTAATGTTTTAGCTATTAGTAAATTACATGTTTGTAATAAATTCCCAATATAGTCTATGTATAGTAGAGATCATGTCAAAATTTACACAACGAAGTTTAGTGAACTGTAGCTAGGTTATCTACTGATATGTGACATACATGAGAACTAGCCAGAGAACAGACAGTCTAGACAAAATTTAGCAAATGCTAACGAATATTAGTGCCATATTAAGCCTCTGCAAGACAAGTTGTGATTTTTAGTAATATAGGTAAGAACATTCAAACTACCCATGATCAACACAGAAAACTATGTGGCTTTCATCTAAATTCATTTGTACCTCCTGTTTGGAAGTGTGTTCTTAATTTAAGTCTTTGTAATTAATGTTTAGAATTAACACATCTTTTGAGCAAGACAGTTGATCTGTATGGAAGTAACCTGGAGTCTGATTAAGAATGGTTAGAATGAGCTGCCATACTTAGTGGAGCCCCCTCTACACATTAGTGCCGTGTTCTAGTGTTGGTTCTGAGACGTTTGCCTCACTTCCTCTGCATCTCCTGTGCTTATGCTCTGGTTGCTCTTCCTTCCTTTTCCTGATTCTTGAATCCAGGACCTCTGTGCACTCTGTCATTGAGGTACCCCAGCCCCTACTTTATTTAAAGACGTTCCTGTGTTAGCTACAATGCAAATGGCTCTTTTATGTTAACGAAAATATTCCAATACTATTTTTAAACAAAATAGTGTTTTTATTTTCATGTAACATTAGCTAGCTTAGTAAACTGAAACATAAGTCTGGTTATCAAGTACCAAGACTCTTTTGTAGATCACTCAATGTTTAGAGGATTCTGAACTCAGCCCATCATTGCTTACATGAAGCTTATCCAATTAGATTTTTAAAAAGTGTGTGTGTGTGTGTGTGTGTGTGTGAGAGAGAGAGAGAGAGAGAGAGAGAGAGAGAGAGAGAGAGAGAGAGAGAGAGAGAGAGGATGCATGGTGATGGAGAGGAGGCATGACTGCTAAGGCATGTTTGCAGAGCTCAGAGGACAACTCTATGGAATCAGGTTTCTTTTTTTGGGGGGGGGTTGTTTCTCTTCACCTTCACCTTTAAATGGGTTCTGGAAACCAAACTCTGCTCACCAGTCTTGCACAGCAAATACCTTTATGTGCTGAGTCACCTTGCAAACCCAACCCTAAATGTTTACTAAGTATAAATGCAGCCTGATTAAAGTATTTTAACTCCAGAAGCCCAAGAAATCATTCTGCCAATGTAAAAATATCATTTAACACACATTTTGCTAAAATCAAATTAATAAATACTTCAATGCAATATACAGACTAATAGGAAATCGCATTGCTCAGTTGCTTTCTCACACTCCACACCTGGAATTATTCCCATGGTTACTCAGAAGGACAAATGAAGTGGCTATTCAATGTATAGGTTTAACTCTGACTGAGAAGGTTTTTTTTTAAAGTAAAGAAAAAATAGTAACATCAGTTATTAATTATTTTAAGGCAATTGATTCTGTGTATGCGTGGTACCATTCCAAAATTGAATTGAAAATTAAATGTACTTTTTTAGATATTCAGTAAAACACACTGGATAACATGGTTGCCACAGCAATTGTAATAAATGTTTTGTTCTGTAATAAAATAGTAATTTTAAAGTAAGTCTTTATAATGATAACAAATTAAGTTAACAAAATGGAGTTTAAAGTAAAACATGAAATAGCTTATCCTAATCTAAATTTGTGATTGACAGTAAAGTGTACAAGAATATACATACATGAAGCCAAGCAATTTATCTAAACAGAACATCACCAACAGTAACGATTCACTTTCAATTTTCATAAAACTTTACACTTTTATACATATATTCCCATAAGTGTGTATCTCTGGCATGTTCACAGATTGGAGATACAACACACTAATGGGATAGTAAAAGCCTCTACAGCCAGGATATAATTACATCAATTAGCCAAAAGAGGGCGCAGAAAGAACATAGGAGCTTAATCCCTAGGAAATGGCCAACAGGCTTTTCTCTAGGAATCTAATAGTGATTACAAACCCCTAGTGGGGTTAGACATATACATTTGACAATACTGCATAATTATATATATAGATATACTGCAATATAGATTGTGTAAATACATTGATAATAGCATTCAGTAGCTCAAACTAGGGCATTAGTTTTGTAGTTCAATGACTCAACGGAACTGTGGAGAGGGATCAGGACCTGGGAGAGTAAAGACAGAGGGAAGAGAATGTGCCCTAGAAGTGGTATACCTAAGAAAACCATACCCACAAATCCCCAGCATGGGAAAGAGACCATACCCATTACCTTTTGTCAGAGCTACTGCTATTACTGGAGGAAGCAAGTCTACAAAGCTCCAAACTGGGCCTTCATTTGGCTCTGCTATGAATGCTCCAGGTCTTTTGTGAACAGAATATATATAGCTGAAGGCATCAACCTGTATCTCCCTACATTATATATATACCACTTCCTTTTAGAATCTGTCATCAGCCAATTTAGTCAATCAGCTTGAACAAAATCCAACCCATCTGCTTAAAATAAACATATTAATTTTGTTTCCTAACCTTTATAAATGTTTCTTATATTAAACTCACTATATGTCTTAGCACCAATAAATATTTTCATCTGCCACTTCTAAGTTTTTAAATAAACATAATTAGAACATGAAATTATGGTATTAATATTTCTGAAAAGAGCTTATTCTATCACTTCAGAATATTTTATAAGACATTTACAGTATCTGAAAGAACTAGCCACAGTATAGCTGACTGGCTAACAATAATAATCTCTGTTTCAGTATTTCCAAGCTATGATTCCTTACTTTACAACTACCTGTAAGAAAAGCATGTATGTGGTTCAAGAATGGTAGATTTGTTCTATATTATTTTCAGGGGAAAGATCACTAGCACACACACTTTTCAAACATATGGATTTGCAGTATTCTAAATGAAATACTTAAATCATAAAAATGTCTTTGCATACAAAAAAGGATCTATGTTTGTCAAGGACTATCACTACCATAGATCACTCTATTTTAAGATAATTTCCTGGCATCAGCTACTAATAAAAGGTCTCTAGAGTGATGCAAATTATAACTGGGCAACGGAAATTCAATTTCAACCTGGGTGATTACTGGTATATAAAGTTAATGACCTACTTTTAAACTTCAGTATGAGCTGACCAGTATCTATTATATAATATATAAACCATCAATGTGTACAGTGAGATCTACTGGCAGATAAGTAAAAATATACATACTTTAAAACACAGTATTCCTTTATATACTGTGTATTACACACCATCCAGTTATACTAGCATTTTAAAACATCTGCATTCTGATATAACTGCACTTGAAAAATTAACTGGAATTATTGCCAACTTCCTACCCTTTTCAGTCAATAGAATCATAGGGTAAAATTAGGAATATATGCCTTACTGGTCACAAATTTCTCTTGGGAGCAAACATTGCAATAGCCATCAATAACTGCAGCAGAAGGGAAAATGAACTTTTCTGTTATAACAAGGTAGCGGTTGATACACCACACTCGTGTGTCTTATTTCACTTTTGATGAGCAGGAAAGAAGGCAGCATCAGAGAGCTGCTCCGAGACCAGTACTGCCCTTTGCTGTTCACCCTACACTGCATATTAAAAACCCTGCAGCACATAGAAAAGGAAGTAATGAAAAGCATTTTAACTTATATTCAAAAAAGAAAATTTACACATAACAAAGTGTATCAAGTTTTGTAAACCTGAAGAATTAAATTCAAATTTGGTTAGTACTGTTTAAAGGTAAACATTAAATATCTCAAATTTCCAATAAATTAAAATTTAGAATACTATAAGTACTGAAGGAAATTTATGTACAATGATTTCATCCCAATCACTGCCTTTTGAGTTTAGTAACAAAAGCATTTAAAGAAGTCCTGGTGGAAGGCTAATTTGAAAGTAAACATGCTTTTAAAACTTAAATATAGATCTTGTATTAGTCCCACAACAGGATCAAGATCACTATTAAAATAAAGCCTGGGGCACATTATGATGCCCAAGATTGGTGGGTGGATTTTAATTGACTTGAAGACTGTCATAGTTCTATTCTCATAAAACCTGTAACTCATTTCCAGCATGGAGGACCCATCTGTGCCCACCATCCATCTGTTTAGACATGATTGGCAAAGTGGTAGGGAACTCGCAGTGGTTGCCTCTGCCTGAAAGGAATGAACCACAGGATCTTCCAACGAGTGCCAAAAACTTCTGAGAAGGTCTGCTGCCATGGCTTTCGGGGCCGCGATCTACAGAAGACAGCATTATTAGTGAAAGACAGCACTCCCATGGTGCACTTCAGTCAGCTAAAACAATACAGGTTGGCTGGGGATCCATTACTGGACTCTGATGCATTGTGTCCCAGCATCACAAATACAGCTTTTCTTTCAATGTGGCATGCAGCTGAGCTTCAGCTCCGGAGAGCAGATATTGTATCTGCGTCGTCAATCAACCCAGGGTAACTTTGGAAGCCGAGGACGAGCTCAGCATAACAGAATGTGTGTCAACAACACAGTAGCAAATCCCTTTTGATGTATTTTCAGGACAAATAATTTAACTTACTTCTGTGAGACAGGAAACAAGAGTGATCAGTACTTATTTTGTTTAAAAACTCTGATGGCTGAAAAACCCCTACTGTAAGACTTGGGACACGCCTGTCTAGCCTGGGCCTCAGACGGGGCACCAAGAAAAGGCCATCATTATATTAGTTCCCTACTATTAGCATATGCACACAATTCTCAAAGGTGATCAGTTGTTTTTATTTTTAAATAAGATCACTACAAACTTTATACTTACATTTCTTCACAACAGTTTGACATCTTTTCAATGGATGTTGTATCCTTTAAAAATAGAAAAATTATATTCAGATGTAACAAATTTATCAATACTTCTGCTTTATGAAATACTTAAGCCTATTCAGAAAATATTCTAGAGATTTAACAAGTTTGTTTATCTACATACATTCTGGTGTCCCCTTAGAGAAATAAAATCAACATTACATCATGTCAAAAAAAACTAATGAATTAAAAAAGTTTCAAACACCTCTAAGAGAAACATTCAATTATAGCCACTGAGGACACCTGATTCCTTGATAATTCTTTTAAAATCCTAGTTATTTCCATTCAACTCAACTCAACTATCTGCAAATATATATTAAAAATAAAAGAGTATCAAATAATACATAAAAACCATCAATGAATACAGAACTACCAAGATACAAAGAGTGCTAGTGACTCTGGGTTTTATAGACTTATATAAATTACAAAATTCAATAAGGCAATCTATAAATTAATCATGTTATATCTTTCAATATGAAAATTAAAGTTAGTTGCTTAATATCCTTAATTGAAATAAGACATTTCTCTTTTTCCCCAACAAACAAACCAAATCTTTACAACATAGTCTCTTCTGGGTGTTTTAACAAGGATGTAATGCAGACACAGAAGGAAAGCACTTCAGCAGAAGACAGTTTCTGAAAATGCTGATGCAAACTGTAATAACAGAGGGCCTATCAATTATTCTGACAAACATTACCATATCCAAATACCCAAAATATAAATTGTACAACCTTACATTTAGATAAAAATTTAGAGTGTAAGTACATTTTTAAAGCAATACAAAGGACATAGTTTCAAATGTGAAAAACATTAGATACATCTTCACCTTCTCCCTTGACTTGACCTTAATAACTTGCTCACATATGGTGGGCGCTAGAGAATAACAATATTAATCAGAACTACTCATGAGAATACAGAACTTCCTTTAGCAGTGCTAACCCACAGTCCTTTACATTTAGTCATGCTAGATGAGTACTTGTGATGACAAACTGTCAGACATGCTGAACAAGCAGCTAGAAGGGAGAAGAACATCTGAGTTTTAGGAGACTAGAAACAAACAGTAATTTTATTTACAGAGTTTTCTGAAGATTTGTAAAAAAAATGGCAGACTTGCTACATGTTCTGTATACATTAGTTTTTTTTTTTTAAATTATGCCTTGAAATTGATGATGGCATTTGACAATTCTGTTGAAAATAAGCTTTTTATTGTATTGCATAACTTCTTCTCAAAACAGTATTTTATTTATTCTAAATGCAAACACAGCCTACAGATAAAAGAGAATATTTCTTAAGAATTTAGAGGAAAGCTGGGCTCCAGGTTCACATCTATAAAGGAAGTAGATCAGGTCATTTTAGTGACATGCAACTGCAAAGGTACCCGCACCAAAGTGCAGAGGAAGAAGAGGACAGAGTCACCACATACTATCTCACAGCAGTGGCTATCAACCTTCCTAAGTTACTTACATGACCACTTCCTAACTGTGATTTTGCTAGTGTTCTGAACTATAATGTAAGTATCTGACATGTGGCTCCTGTAAAGGGGTCACGACTCACATGTTGAGAGCCACTGCTGTAAGGCATATGAATGCCTGAAATACAGCCACTGACACCTGTATGCCTGAAAGCTACGTGAGGACAGGCAAGGTAGGTTCATCTACTGTCACCATTAGTCCTGGGGATAACTTTTACTGCACAGAATCTACACTGAGTAATTTACTTGTGGTCCTAGAAAGAACTAACTTTAAAGACTCCAAGTTTAGCTTTCACATACAGAAACCCTTTGAAGTACTCAGACAATTTTCTAGAGCCTACTTCAAGAGACAGACAATACTCATCTTTAAATCATGAGCAGATAGCTGCTCTTTCAAAGGATGAGATGTTTACTCTGTTATAAACAGGGATTATGAGGCTGCCCAAATTAAGCCACTGTTTTCTCTAGAATGGAAAATGCTCACCTCTCTCTACCTCGCATCCAAAATACCGTTTACACAAAAAACAGCCTAAGTCAGTACCTGAACACCAGAGCATAGTAAACCCTCACTCTAGAAGCATCAAGCAAGAGTCAGAGTGAGACCTTCCCACTAGCAAGCAGGCTTAAATACTCCAGAACAGATTATTACCACAGGAAATGCAAACCATGCTATCCACAGCTGCTAAATACAGCCTACTTTGTTTTGTTTTACAATGTGGACAAATGTGGCATTTTTTTAAAGCATACTGAAAATACTCCATCTTTTTGGTGGCACTAGGGAAGGACCACTAAGACAAATGCTACAGAAGGAATAAACACAACATACAGCTTTAGCTAGGTAGCAAATTAACCATTCTTTCAGGAATGTAAAAATCACACATTTACTGGGTGTTGCTGCAATTAGTTGTAAGAAATGTTGATGCCCGGAATGATTTAATGATCAAAAATATCTAATACTTCAATCAGCCTCTATAACTAAGCAATGCAAGAAGAAATGCCTCATGTTTTAAAAACTGGAGTTTCACATTTTTAAAAAACTAAATTCAGCAAGAATTTTAGAGACAGATATTACCTTCTCTATTTTCTCTGTCAATACTTTGCCTTCTCCTAATGGCTAATCTTGGCACAAGAAGAGGTCTTTCAGATTCAGTGTAAAATTATGTTTGACTGTAAGAGAAAACTGCATTCTAGCTTACCGACTAGATTATGCTGGGATGGGAACAATGGGTTTACTGGCAAACTGGAAGGGAGTGTTGTAGGAAAAGCAAGAATTCATCACCAAAGGTTTCTTGGTTATCAGGCTAACAGGGCTGAGAACCCAGTCTCTCAGCACAGAAGGCTGATAGCCACTCTTCTTTGAGTGTATTCTCACCAAGCACCAATACTTGGACACATATGTTGTCCTGTGGGGAGAAGAACTTAACGAGACAAAGTTCGTAGACACACTGAACAACATAAAGGATAAACAGTCCATCTGGTTCTAATAACTATCTTCAAAGTATAGAAGAGTCCTTGTCTTTGGGCCTAGGTAACCCTGGAAACAGTTTCCAAAAGGAGTTTCTTAATATACCAAACATTTAAGACCTGATGAAACTAAAGGTGACCATCAGAGAGGGAACCTGAAGACCGCTCCATATAGCTTCCACAATCACCTGAACTCTGTTCTCACTGAAGGTCTCGTTGGTCATTAAGCCTTTATGCTGCACATAGCTACCTAATTTATGACTCTATGCTGACTTAATGTAGCCTTGGAAACACTTTTCAGGTAGACTTTTGTAGTTCAAGATCATATACCTGCTCTGCCTCTGAGTTTCCCTAATTTTTAAAAATTATTTATTTATTTATTTATTTATTTTGGTTTTTCAAGACAGGGTTTCTCTGTGGCTTTGGAGGTTACCCTGGAACTAGCTCTTGTAGATCAGGCTGGTCTCAAACTCACAGAAATCCACCTGCCTCTGCCTCCTGGGTGCTGGGATTAAAGGCATGTGCCACCAGAGCCAGGCTTGAGTTTTCCTAATTTTAAGAGCTTCATTTGATTGCCCACTAGTATACAAATAGTAGCATGTTTAATTTTTAATGATTTTATTTTTAATTATGTGTTGCTTGTGTATGGTGGGGGTGGAGGTGCTCCACACATGAACAAAGTTGCTCACAGAGTCCAAAAGAGGGTGTCTGATTCCCCAGGACTACCCAATGGAGGTACTCTGACCAAATCTGGGATCTCTGCAAGAGCAGTACACACTCCTCTGAGCTATCTTTCTAATCACCACTAACTTTGAAGTCAAAAGCACCTAGCAGGACAAGGCTGTACAAAATGGGCATCTTTGGTATATGTTAGCAGGACTGGACTAACTGGGCAAACCAGAAATAACATAACGCTTTATTTTTAATTCTTTTTCAATGTGAAAGCAGGGAAGCCTGCTAATCTTCTTTCTCTCTGCCCTCTGATGATTTTGGTTATCATCAGTTTACTCACTGGAAACAGGCAGTTAGTTCCTCAGCATCCATTGCTGACAGAGGATCACCTGTAAATTTTATTTGAAATGTGAAGTTCACATAAACATTTCTTCAGTAACAGGACAACAGTGCAGAGGCAGAAAGTTTTACATTTGTAGCCACTGAAAAGCTCTTTCCAAAATAATTTCTCTGCTTTTCTTCATCAAACCATCATCTGGCTACACAAAACTGGTAAGAAATTAAAACTCCATACCTCAATTTCCAAGTAGGAATGCTTACATCCTAAGCTTCTGTGAGGTTTAAAATGTATCAACATGTAATAAAATTCCTAATAAATCCTCAATGACTGAAAAATCCTCCTTTTATTAATTGTTTTTATTAAGCACTTCCTCATGCTTAAAAAAGTATCTCAATTATAACAGTTACTCAAATTATGTTTACAAGAGTTTATAATGAAAGACCAAATGGCAGAGATTATATATGTAATCCTACAACTGAAAGGGGTTTAAAATCCATTCATAAAGTCAAAACTCCAAAGTATACACCATTGTTCATTTACTCATGTATTTATATAGAACAACCACAAGCTACAAGGCAAGGTCTTTAATAAAGAAAGCTGATGGTCACTAAAAGTGTCCACACATACACAAAACCCACACAGGCACACATAGGCCACAGAGGGTGACTGTAAACACACAGGCACACATGCAGGCCAGAGGGCAACTAACCACACAGGCACACACAGGTCACAGAGAGTGACTGGGCAAAAGGTGTTTTATCAGTAGCCTCACAGTCACCAGAACAGCTGAAAATCTATGCTTCCAAAACTAACTACTTTGACATTTTAACATCAAAATTACACTTCTGATGAAGTTTTTGGTTATCAGTACCAGACACAGAGTTAGGGAACAGAATGTGCCTTGGAACTAGGGTTTGGGATATCACCACTGAACCAATAGAATGTGAGAGAGAGACACTTGGCTCCCTTTGGCAAAGACTGAAAGTCAATACATAGAAGATCCACACTTCTAACCTAACAATGCACATGAATTCAGATCATGAGCTGATAAAACCAACTTCTAGAGAAAATGCCTAGTAACAGTAACACAAAATGTTTAGCGACACAGCAACATAAAGCGTCTACATTCAGTGGTGATCCTTTAAGAAGTCTATGTGTTAACTATCCTACAAGCATTATCGAAACACATTTAAATTGTTTTCAGTTTTTACATTAATTTTAATGTTTCAAGCAGTCTATCACACTGAGCAAACAGAAGTGAGGTATAGAACCACTTCTGCTCAGGAATACATTTACACAAGTTATTCAACTCCACACAAATTTTGATTACTACACAAAAGGAGAAACTAGTCTCTATAAAATTCTTTATTATGTCTATATACAAAGGAATGTACCCAATATTAACATAGAGCATGAAGAGCATCTAAGAAACATAATACATTTTGGCAATATTTTTAGGGTTTTAAGAAGACATTGAGAAGATATGTCATATAATTTTACAACTAGAAATGCTATATTAGAAATACATTTTCAAAAATATATATAATTTAGAAAGGAAAGCAAAAATGCCAGAGATCTCTCTTTAAAGAAAGATGTGAGCTACAACAATCTGCACATGTGCAATGCTGCCTGCAAGCTAAGTATGCTAAGCATGATTTGCACACAGACTGCACTAACTCAGTTCACTGATTCACTGATATTTGGCAAAACTCAATTATGAAGAGTGACAATTCCAAGCCTACATTTCTGGATACATATTAAAAAGCAAGAAAATCCATTAATTGATTAATAAAATGCTACTTAATAGCTAATCTCCTTTAATCTGATTTAACATTTTGAACATGAGATACTTTTCATTGCATAAGATTAACCCCAGTTAAAATTAAGTCACCATCTTAGTTACAGGTCTATTGCATGTAGAGACACCATGACCAAGGCAACTCTTAAAAAAAAAAAAATGAGGCATTTAATTGTAGCTTGCTTACATTTGTAGAGGAACATGTTGGGGAGCTTGGCAGCACACAGCATTCATGGTGCTGGAGAAGTAGCTCAGAGTTCTACATCCTGATCCAAAGAGAGACAGAGAGACAGACAAAAACAGACTGACTGGGCCTGACACGGGCTTCTGAAAGCTCAAAGCCCAACCCCAGTGATGCACTTCCTCTAACAAGGCCACACCTCCTAATCCTTCTAATTCAGTCAAAGAGTTCCATTCTCTAATGACTAATTATTCAAATATCTGAGCCTATGGAGGTCAATTTACTTCAAACCACCAAAGTTGCTCATGTACTAATGGCTTTCTATATTTAGGCAAATGTTGACTGCAAATCAAACATGGATCAGTAGGTATAAAGAAAAATATTTTCTCTGTAATGATTTTTTAAATTATCTTTTGTATTCAACTAGAATCCAATAGCATCTGTGAGACCAAGGCAGCAATCCCTTAGCTTTTCCAAAGCTACAACTCAATACATCTTCCTCACCCTACCCCTAACCTCACCACACAGAACAACAAATGCACTGGGCTCCAAAGATGACATCAGAAGCTCATACTTGCATACAAACTCCTGTGCCCGGGAAATAGAAATGCTTGTACACAGAATTTAGACAAACTGTCAAAAGAATGTCACAGCAGAAAATAGCTCCCTGTCAGACCTCTCCAGGGACACTGGCCAGCTGTTAGGCTTCTGGAAACTGGACCAGTCTGACTATCCTGCACTGTCAACACTGGGACTCACTAGCATGGACTTCCCTCTTGCTGCCTGGGACTATTGCTCCTTAATTCTGATGTCAATTATATTAATAAGAACACCACTGTCTACTTCATTCAGATACAAAAGCAAAAGAGCTAAGTCTCAGCAAATGCCACTACAATAACTTGTTTCCTAAATAAAGGAAACTGTACCAAAGCCAATTGCTTTTGTAAACATGACTTCCAATTCAGTTAGACCACACAACACACACATTTAAAGTCTCATTTAAATCAAATCTGAAAATAAAGTAAACCCTTAAAATTCTACTTCAGATTAGTCAGTTTGGAAATAAAATTATGAGGGGAAGGTTACTCATTCCAGGCTAAAGGAAACAATGCGGAAATAATCACTAAAAATTGGAACTCTGCTTCTCTAAAACCTTAGCTTAAAGTACAAAGCTGACATTTGTTTTGCCTATTTATTGCTTAACAGACCTATATTCAAGCTATGAAACTCCAATTCTCCGTAAGGAAGTGATATCCTTTCTTCCCAAAGACTCTTTTGGACATGGGGGAAACAAGGATAGGGAAAAGAAAGATGACTTCCGTGGAATGGCTCAATGCACTGTCACTTCTCCATTGTTTGAATGTTATCTTCAAATTCACCACTAGCTCACAGTGTAGAGATGTGTGCATTCTGATATGATGAAAAGGTATCCAGAGATGAAGCCTATAGACAAGCTTAGTTTAATAAAAAATGGAACAGAACAAGTTATTTATGAAGAAGGTAGACACGGTCTATATTTTTAACTTCAATGTTTTCAATGTTATTTTGTACAAATGCTAGTAATTCCTTTGTTAGATTTAAGTCACAAACCAAAGATATGCTGTCTGTAAACAATTGAGCCTCTCTGAATCAAAGAGAGGAGTACATTCTGAAACTATTACTCATTTAATCTCAAAAGAGCAGTGCTTGACATTCACCATGACAACCTAGGGAAATGGACTTCAAGTTTACTGTCATTTCCTTCATTTTCTCTGTGTGCTGTTTGTGTGGGTGTGTGCACATTCGTGTAATGGATGGATACCATGGATACCAAGTACCTTCCGTAGTCATTCTCCACTTTATTTTTGAGGTAGAGGTTCTCACTGAATCTGGACCTCACTGATTCAGCTACAATGGCTGACCAATGAATCAAAGGCTCCACCTGCTCCCCTCTTCCAACACCTGGCTTTGACTGGAGGTTCTAAGAATCAAGCTCAGGTCCTCACACTTGTGCTACCAAATGAGTTATCTTCTCAACTCAAGTTAGAACAAATTCCATTATAAGCATTTGTATTTGAGAACAAGTACAGTGGTTAAGTATCAGACTGACAAAATATATTCCCTCAGCACTTGCATCTTTTTCTGAATGGCTCACAGTTGTTCTATTTTGTGTGCTTTCTACTCAGTTTAGAAATAACCTATCAGAACTCAATTTCCCTGCTTAATACAATGAACTGCTATTCAATATTCTAAAAATGCATAGGATCTGATAATAATTAACATGACGCATTGTGATAATATCAGGCTAGAACCAAGCAACTAACAAGTAGCTTACTTATTATTATGTTCAACTCAAAATGCTCAATTTTATAGTGGAGACCCCTGAAAAAGTTTGAAATAGTTGCCATCAAAGTACAGTCTTGGAAGTCAATGAGGATTTGCAGGGGGGAGGAAGTTGTTACTCAGCCACTAGCCCCTGCCAGTCCTCGGGAGTGATATGCACTTTTAGCTGAATGTTTCCACATGTTCACTCCTAACTGTTAACAGTAAGTCCAGGGGAATCTGAAATCTTCTGTTTGAGGGATTTAAATACCCACTAGAAATTCTGGCAGATTCAAAGTTGGAAATTAAGCAATGTTCATAACTTACTGATTTTGACATGTCTTGTGAATTAGAAATTCATCATTATCAAGTACTTATGAAAGGGCTTAACAGTAGAAAGCAGAATTTTAGGGGAAACAATCCTTATCCTCAGCACTGTTACTCATAGCCATGTCACTTATTACTCTCACTACCAAGCAGGATTAGGAACATTTACACTCAATGGTAAAAGATAAAAAAAGATTAAAACAGACAGACATGTCACAAAGTTCCATGAAACCCAAATAAGCATGTAAAGTATTCAATATCCATCATCAGAGAAATACAAATGGAAAAAGTACTATTATAAACCACCAAAATTGCTACAATTACCAAGACTGTCATCAAGAGATAGCAATGATATGGAGCAACCAACATTCTCATACATTGTTGCAGGACTGTGCCTCACTTGATAAAAAGGGGGGGGGGGAGGTGATCATGTGACCCAGTATTTCACTTCCAGAACTTGTTTATTATCACAGAAAGAAACTACACCAGTGAACTGTCCATCCTCAGTCTCCAAGCCCTATGCAATCACTACGCCATTTTCTTCCTCTATGTACCTATTCTGCACATTTCATACAAATGGACTCGCTGGAGCATGTGGTCTTTAAGTCTTCAAGATTATATGCATAGTACCACGTAGCAGCACTTCATTCTTTTCATATTCTCATGAATAAATCACACATCCTTGCATCTACAGAATCAACAGGCATTGTACTTCCTTCTGTTGAGGGCTCCTCAGAATAAAGCTGCTGTGTGTACACATGCCCATCTTTTGGTCTGGACATGGGAAAGGAACTGCCGAGTCTAAGAGAACTCTGTGGCTTGCTGTTTAAAGAACCATAACACCATAACAGTGTGTGAGGACCAACTAGCTCTAAGGTCTCTTCACACTGCCTTGAATAGAGCCCCTTGAAGCACAGAAGTCTGTCATTCTGTTGAAGTCCAACTATGTTTTCTCTGGTAGTTTTTATTTTGTGTGTCCTATCTAAGACACCAACATTGTTGATTATGTTTTCTTCTTAGTGTTACTACTCTCACATCTACATTTCAGTACTACAATCCATTCTGCGTTAACTTTTGCATATATCATGAAGCATAGAGACAATCTTATTTTTTGCATGTGAATAACTAGCAGTCCCAGAATCATTTGTTGATACTATTCTTTTCTGCACTGAATAGTCTTGGCATTTTTTTTATCAAAAAATCCATTGACATACATACATACATACATACAGACAGACAGACAGACACACACACACACACACACACACACACACACAAACACACACACACACACACACACACACACACACACGTATATACATATACAGATACAGATATAGATATAGATATATATTGCTGGCTTTCTATTTTCCTGGGTTCTGTATCTGTGGATTTAACAAAACCATGGGCTAAGAATACTAGAAAGAAAACTGTACCCATATTGAACATGCAAAGACTTTTCTAGACATCCTACCCTAAACAACTCGCACAGTTTAGCAAGAATTTACATAGCATTGCTACTGCATTAGATATTATAAAGGATCTAGAAAGGATTTAAAGTATACAGGGAGATGTACATGCAAATACTATGCTTTCTAATAAGGGGTTTTAGCAGCTACTGTACATTTTGGCATCCACAGGGCATCCAAAAACCAATTCTCTACAGACAGCAAAGGACTATATAGCTCTCAATTCTAGTTCCTGTACGTATATGTTCATCCTCAGGCCAGTACCACAATTCTTGAACACTGTTGCTTAATGGTAGGCTTTGAGGTTTTCTTTCTTTACTTTATTCAATGTATGCTGTGAGCATTAATGATCATATGAAATATAGATGTCAAACACAATACAATGGTGTAGTCTTTTGAGCATGTTTATATGTTTCAAATACATAGCTTGACAAGGTTGGTCAAAAGGAATGTACATTTTAAATTTTGATAGGCATTGACAATTCACCTTCCAACAAGGTTCAGCCAAATTATACTCCTTCCAATAATGTCTAAGAAAGCCTACTTGACCTACATTCTCTCCAATAGAGTATTCTTTTTTCAGTCTTTACAATTTTTCTGTTTTTAAATCTCTTTTGTTGTGATAAGAAGTGTCAAAGAAGATGACATTCCTCTATGACTTTTCCACATCAAATATAAAAGGAGGAGCTGTCAGTCTTTCAGACATTCTAAATAGTAATAACGACTTAAGTTAGTTTGCACATCAATAAATCAATTAGGATACCCAAGAAATGGTTTAATTACCAGTAAAATGTTTGTCTTAGCAATTCTATCTTTGGAAATTGATCTAAAGTAATTTAAAGGAAAATATGATGTTGAAATAGTTTTATTTGTGACATAGGAAAACAAAATGATTGGTATGGTATAAAAGGAAGTAAGATTAGAAAAAATAACTTTGCACTAGACGCTAATAATAGAAAAGAATATATGTCATTAAGACTATAAGCACAAGTGTTATATATTAAGCACTGCTGTTATATAAAAATACTCTGCTCATTTTTATGAGGGATGCAAAATTTTATATATACTTCATACTTAACAACTGTAAGTAATAATCTCTTTTAACTTGTAAACTTCACATAACTTTTTAGAATTAAGTTCACAATTAGATCACCTGTTCATACATGCTAGTTTACATTAAAAATATACTTACTGTGATGATGCCAATGAGTTGTGTGTAAAAGAGTCCAGTTATTCCAACTAACATAGTAATGCCCATAAAGGCAGCTAGTCTCATGATAGCCAGCTCATGCCGAACAACAAAGAGGTCCTACAAAGAGAAAGAAAGTCTTAAAAACGGCTTTCAGAATTGCTTACTGTTGAAATCATAACCAATATGTCATGCATAAGTATTCCCCTTACTGCTTTAGAGAAATCACCTCCTCCTTATGTTCCATGTCAACAACACACAAGTATCAGAATCTTTCACAAATAACTTTAGAACTTATAACATAAAGTTGAAAATTACAGGATTTCACTACTATATTGTATCATGAAATAACAATCTCAATACCAGAGTTGTAACTTACATTTTTTTAAACACTGTTTGTGGCAGAAAGCAAAAATTAGAGAAGGTATAGGATGTTTGGTCCACAAAGGAAAGTTATTACAATGCTAAAATTTTGGAATGTACAGGTATGATTTATAACACTAGAATTCAAGTGACCCAAATACCTAATTATCATCTAATTTAGCCCCAATGAGAGGAAAACCTGCATAACAGGAACAGGGACAGCCTTTTCAAGCACACTCCATTCATTCTTTCATTTAGTCAGCCCTGTGACACACATGATAAATAATAATGATGTGCTCTACACACTCAGGAACTATACTCTTGAACTCCCAAATGTGCCATGCTGTACTACTGGAGATGCAGGCACAGAGTGCTGCAGAGATGGAAAGGAACATGGTGGGGAATGGGAACTGTGATGAGGCAAAGGTCATTTGGTCATTTCTAGGGAATGGAACTGAGGATGCCTCAAGTGAACTGTGTTCTAAGGACAAAACAACAAAACAAAACAAAAACTAAAACAATACTTCACTTGGCATCATGGTTCCTGAACACACCAGAGGGAGTCAAAGAATTAGGATTCTCCAGGAGCCTGTTGCAGCTAAACTTGGAAGCAAAACAGCCAGTTCTTAGATGCAACAGATGGACTAGAAGAATGCCCCAATACAACCACTGGTGCTTATGGGCTTTTCCTGACTTAGTTTAAGGAATAACAAACAGTGTTATGGAAATCCCAAAAGTAAGGGCAGGAGTGGTAGGTGCAAGCATCCCAGAGCTTAGGAGACAAAGGCAGGAGGACCAGGCAGCCAAGACCAAGATGGATAGCATAGAGCCCAATTTCTAAAATATAAATAAGTAAGTAACAGAAAATAAAATATTATGTGGCCACTAAAGCAACTATTTTCTTGAAACAAAGGACTGATGCCTTTCAGGGGACCACACTGACCAAGCATTAGAATCAAGAGAACATCTGGTTTTATACCTTCAATACTTATTCATTAGCCTGGAAAACTTAAAACTCCCCAAGCTACTTGGATTGTTATGTAACAGTCAAATATTAGACTGTCACCCAACATTTCATTTTAAAAAGTCTAATTCTGAATACTTACAAAAGTAAAAATGAGAAGTGATGTACTTCACACATGAAGCAACAACCTGAGCATTACAAGAACTGTGTTTCTTGTTCATCCCATCTGCAAGAAACCCCAGATGAACACAGAGGAAGACTCAAAATACATTCATTCCCTAGACATCTCCTGGAACTTTTCAGGTAAGCCACGCCCATTCACCAGCCAATGCAGCTTTCCTTTCAACTTCACGATGCTTATATCCTGACATCCTTCTGGTATTCACTGCCACAATCTAAGTCCACACTCCAAGCCTTGAGTACATGCACTTCCTGACCATCTGGCAAGTCTGACACTACACTGCTGTTTTTGTTAGGTTCTTATCCTTCTGAGAGTCACTGACAATGGTTGGGTGCTGTGCTTTCATTTCTTGTAAGTGTCCAGGTTTTTAGTACATAGTTTTATGTGGTAGAGTGGTTTTAGACATGTGTACCCAGAAATTACTATGCTTAAGTGCCTACTTTTGATCAAATAAAATCTATCCTGTCTGCTTCCTATGAGAAAATATCAAAGATTTACCAACTGTAATTTACAAATGTCATGGATGGTGATAAGACTAAAATATTTATTTAAAAAATTACATTGTGCACTTAGTTATAAATTCAAATTATCTGTATAAAATTAACATAAAAGCTACTTATTGGTTTTATATTTCCAGAAAACAATTCCAAGTTCACACATGCATTACTTGTATCAATACACAATCTAAATCTGTACTATAGTTGTATCTTTTGTTTCTTTCTCTTGGACAGAGCACATCCCAAACTGCCTTATGAATGTATCCACATCAAGAACCCATTTGTACTCAGAATCTTCATTATAGGGTTACTGTGTGAACATGTCACCAAAATCTATGTGCCAAGGTCCTAACCCCCAACACCTCAGCACAGGAGTACTTCAGAATTTGAATATATTTGGCAATGGAGCTTTTGAAGCTGTGGCTAAATTGAAATAAGACAATGAAGTGGGCACTCCTCCCATATGACTGATGCCCTCAAAAGCAAGGACGTGTGGACACAGAAAGAAGGTCCAGGACTCTTTTACACAGAGGAAAGACCATTGAGGGTACAGTGGGATGGTGGCATCTATAAGTCAAAGAAACAAAGAAGAGTCAGATCTTCTGGGACCATAACCTTAGACTTGCAGCCATCATAACAGGGAGAAACAAATTTCTTCTAAGCTGCACAGTCTGTGATATTCTGTTATACTGGCCTTAGCATACTAATATAACCACAGCATACCATTCATAATTAACTTGTTAAATAGAATGAAGGTAAGACTGACATATATTAGCAAAGGGCATTTGTCCCAGTCAAGTACCCAGTGTTACAATTCTTCTCAAGGACTTCTTGGGTTTATAATCTTATCTTAGTGGCATGATGCTGCTAATTTATATCACTGAAAATAAGCTTTGGAATAAAGTCTCCTCCACCACAGAGTGTCCAGGTCTACTGTCCATCACAGAGCCTCCAGGTCTAACTGTCCATGACAGACTGTCCAGGTCTAACTGTCCATCACAGAGTGTCTGGGTCTAACTGTCCATCACAGACTGTCCAGGTCTAACTGTCCATCACAGAGTGTCTGGGTCTAACTGTCCATCATAGACTGTCCAGGTCTAACCATCCATCACAGAGTGTCCAGGTCTAACTGTCCATCACAGAGTGTCCAGGTCTAACTGTCCATCACAGAGTGTCCAGGTCTACTGTCCATCACAGAGCCTGCAGGTCTAACTCTCCACCACAGAGGAAGAAGTCAGAATTTTGTCAGTATACTATGCTGTGTTATAAGGACTGTTTCCCTGAGTTTTGGAAAACCTTCTTCTGATAAAGTAAGTTCTCTACTTCTAGTCTGCTAACATGGAAACTCCAAATTTCATCTCTTGTCCATATATTGAGATACTTGAGCTACGAAACCAAGTGAATCACAGGCACAGGACAGAAAAGATGGGAGCAAGACTGCCTAATAGGAGTATTACTGGGAACAATATACCTGTTCACCAACAGAAAGAATACATTATTTTGAATGGGATATTATGAATATTTATAACAACAGCCACAGCAGTGGATATTAACTACACTTAACAAACTGTCTGTCCAATGCTGCACACATAGCACTGTAGCCTGTTGGCTGGCCTGTAAACTTCAGTGTTTGTGCATGCTTCCACAGATATACTGCACATGGCAATATAAAGGTACAACAGTAAAAAGGAAAGCTGTAATCATAAAAATTTAACTGACATATATATAGACTACAGATTATAGTTTAAAATAAAAACAGAATTTAAAAAAAATGACTGTCCAGTGCCTGTGAGCCTATCACTGAGGGACTTGTTTTACAAGTAAAGAAAGAAATTGTATCATATCTGATATATTTAACATAAAGATTTGAGTTTTTAAAGTGACTAAATAACCAACTTCATATGCAGAGATTAATGCTGATATGAAAATTCATTTTATAATAAAAATACATTTTATTTTAGTCTTAAAATCCTTATAGCTGTACTAATATTCTGCATTTTTGGGCCTTTTGTTTATTAATTCCAAAATATAGGTAGAGTGTTTATAAGTTTATTCTGTAATTCCCTCTCTTCCTACACTCTCTGAAAGACCACAAACTCTTTCAGTCTCATTACATCCTAACGGAAATAAATATCTAAAGGGAAACTCACTATTTATACCTCTCTAGTGGCTATTGTTGAATGCCCAGAATCAAAAATTACATTTTGTATATATGTGCATGCAACCTTGTTATTATAGAGCAAATACAAACAACACCTAATTTCTAGGCAGGCAGTGAATACTTCAAAAAAAATCTTGTTTTTCTTAGCATATTTTATCAGTAGAATTTCTTTTTAAAAGGTGGAGCAATTCATACAAACTGAGTAACATATTTTCTTGTTAAATTCACAACTAAAAGCACTACAGCGTTTGGTAGAATTAAGATAGTGACAACACTGCTCCCAAGTTTAACCTAAACTCAGAGACTGACAGTCTCAGATGCAAAAGCTGCTGTGTCTTCCATGTTAAATGCTACTCTATTTAGAACTAGACTCCACAGAAACAGTCTCATGGAGACATATACAGCCAACCTGTCATTACATTACATGCTCGGGGTTTGTTACAAGGTTTCTATGTTCCATCTGTCAAGACAGAAAAGGAATACACTGACAGAAAAAAACTGACAACGGTTAGATTAGACCATTTTTGTCTACCAACATCCCTAGCAGTAAGTCAGTACACATGAACAAAGAAGCTAGATTACCTTCATACTGCCATTAATAGTTTATTTTTCATATTGATCTTAACCCCCACTCTTCTTTGTTTTACTTATCAAAAGTTCATAAAGCTAAATATGTATTTTATCAATATTCTCCATTCTTCTGGGACCATGATAAATAAGTCACCTTGTACATGATAAGAATGAAGATCATTAAGGCTAATTGTAATAGCAATAAACAGCAGAAGTAGTCAGATTACTTTTAGGGTTGATTACAGAAAAATATTTTGGAACTATAGTGAGATTTAGAAACATCCAAGGGCACCTGAAATTAAATCCTCTGTTATTTTTATTTTTTTATTAGCCAACAGATAAGGCGAAGAATTGTGTGGCACAATTCTATGACACAAAAATGCAAACAGCAACACTATTGGACATCCACCAGCTGGGATAGCAGTAACTTATCTCTGGCTTGCCACTGCACATTATTTATTTCCCTCTTATGAATACTGGCAGCAAGTCTTTTGTTTCAATTCTTTCTTCTCCCTTCCCCTTCTGTCACCCTTGCTCTCATACCATTAAATGCAGTTTGTATGATTTTGCTATTCACATAAAAACAACTATAAAAGAATCAATCAGAAGTTAATTTGAATCTCCTTCATCTAAAAATAATTTTAAAAGTGTAACTTTAGAACTGAAGTGGCATTCCACAAATGATTAGCTGTGTAACTCCTACTTTAAAACTACAAATTATTGACTTAAATAGTTTTTCCCCCTCTCATAGATAGTAATTACTGTCTACAGTATCTAGTTGCCAGTGGGCGTACATTTTTTGTTAAATTTAAACTACTATGACACCTTTACAAGATAGATGATCAGTCTTTATGTTAGATAAAAATATTAAATGCAGGCTGCCTCAAAAAAGAAATTACCAATGTATGAATCTATCAGATTTTGTAGTGTGACGGTATATTTCAAATTTGTACTTAAAATTTTTAAAAATGTTAATATAAAATCATCTAAAAATTCTTCAGGTATACTAGGCATGGTGGCACATACCTACAATGCTTGCAGTTGGGGATGGAAGTAGGGAGACCAGAAGTTTAAGGTCAGCTTAGGCTACATGAGACACTGTTTCCTCCCTCCCCCTAGAAAAAAAGTTCTTCAAGAGAAAACAGAAGCAGTGTTTGCAGGCTGGTGCTTGCTATGCCAGGAAGTTCGGCCTCAATCACCTTGTCAGATGGCTGTTCTGTGAACAGATAAGCACAGATCTCTGACTTTCTGTCATCTACCCGTCTCAGGGACACTCCCAAAGAGAACTTTCTCACTATTCCAAGTATACACAAGCCAGAATTATCTAATCTATGTTAAAAGTTGGAAAATACATGACTGATGAAAGATTTATGCTCCAGATATAACTTTGAACTATAAATACAGTGATACCTTCCTTCATATTTAAATAAAAATCTGCAGTTTTCTTTTGTTTCAGTAATATACTGACTAAAAATTTGCTGATGAAACCCTTTATAACAGTATGTGTAACAGTCAAATATAGACTTTGGCCAAATACTAAAGTTCATTTTATTCAATATCCATTTAATTTACTTAATTAAAATAGTAAATTATCTTACAAATGGGTTTGTTAAATCCTATAATAATTTTTAGCCTAATAATTAAAGTAAGACATCAGTTTCAAAGAGTTTTAAGAAAAACACAACATTATACTGTCATGAAAAAGGCAAACAAATTTACTGCCTAACATCTTAAAGACTTTTCTAGCTTAAAGACTTTTTCAAAGCTTATACACTTTACACATTTCCCAAATCTGATTATTTTATCCTATTTGTTTAAAAACCAACCCTGTTGCTCAATTTCTGAAAAATTCTAGATATCAATTTATTATTTTCTTAAACTAATTGAGATCTTCAGGATTTTTTTTAACTTAAGATTTATTTATTTTATATCACATGTATAAGTCTTCTGCCTACATCCTTATATATATACCACATGTGTGTCTGGTGCCCATGGAGGCCAGGGGAGGGTGTCAGATCACCCACAACAGTAGCTACAGACAATGGGAGCCACTAGGAGAGTGCTGGAAACCAAACCTGAATCTTCTGCAAGAGCAGCAAGTGTTCTTATACACTAAGCCATCTAGTCAGACCCTGGAATTTTTAAGTTACTGTTTTCAATGAGCATAAATCATATAAACTATTTTTTAAGCTCATGGGCTTTCCTTAGGAGAAGACCTGCAAAATAAATCTGTATAAGAAAGAAATCCTATTTGGGACATCAATTCATGTTGAACTATGCCTTTACCCATTACACTTTCTATACCTTCCTTCCCTCAACAACAGGCATGTCAAATATTTCCCAAAAACTCACAATTAGCCAGGAAAGGGTGGCAATTTGAAGGTAAAAATTAAGAAAAAACATGGGGCAGGGAGTGCAATCCAGTCATGGAGTGCTTGCCAACCATGCACAGAACTTAGGCTCATTCCCCAACACCACACGGGAAAATAAGGCTTTTGTTTGTTTGTTTGTTTTGTTTTGTTTTGTTTTTCTTAAAAGCATGAAGTTACAATAAGAAAAAGAAAAACCTGGGAGTAACTACAAAGGAACTATAGTAACCCATCTAAGAAAGAGATCCCCTAAAAACAGAAAATAAGAAATGGAAAATCAGATTCCCAATTGGTTCATTTCACAGAATTTACAAAGAGTCTGTTTTCTCTCAATTTCCTTTTTCGAGAGGTTTTCGTGATCTGCCAGCTTCTCACAAACACTGGTCAAGTGCCATTCACAGGCGATTCTATTCTCTTAAGTGAATACACTTTCATCTTAAAAGCTAGCAGGCACCTAAGAGATGATACCGCTCTTTCCTGACCTGGAAGATAAGCACTCAGCTAGACAGGAGAGAAGATGCTCTGCTGCCATCTGTCTACCTGAGAGGGTAACGGAAAAAGCAGATAGGAACTTCCCACTGCTCTCAGGACAAAAGTATGTGATCAAGGTCAAGCACATACCAGCTGCATGAAAGATGCACAGTCACATTAACTCCAAATGAGCCTAGGGCCTCTGGGTCTTTACTGCATATCTCAAGCAATAAGAGGGTAGAAGGTGGATGAGACAGGGTTGACACTACATGGCCAGTGTTCACACATACTCAATAGCAGGACACAGGTGTTTACTGGTCATTGGAAAAGTTAAAAGGGTAAGAAGAAGGAAGGTCCTAAGAAAAATACATATGGACTAGAATTACTGTTAAGGTCAATGTGATAATGGTGACTTCCCTACTGAAGTTAGTGGTAACTTTTTACAATGTCGTCTTCAAAAGAACTTCTATAAAAACAACAGTGTACTATTACTTAGCCCAACAATACTTGCTGTAGTCAGTATTTTATAGTAGATTTAATCTCAAATTTGACCATTCCACTACCTCAAGCCACTTGTAGTTTTCTTGTCTCAAACTGTTTTTCTTCTTTCTGTTTTGTCTGTCCAGAGCTTACAGTACTCAAACCTTATGGTCACATAAGTTTTCAAACTTCACAGAACTCTATTTACATAGATTAGGGCACCAGTGTTGTCTTGGTTTTGCACAATTAGGCAGCAATAATTAGAATCACCTGAGAAGAAACCGTTAGAAAGGCCTTACCACCATCACTGCCACCTGTGAGAAAACCCATTGTCTGAGACTAAGCTTCCCAATGTAGCAAACTTTGTTTCCAGCCACCAGCTCCCAAATAATGGCACAGGGACTTATTAGTAATTATGAAAGCTTGGCCTTAGCTTAGGCTTGTCCCATTAGCTCTTACAACTTAAATTAACCCATTTATTTTCATCTATGCTTTGCCTCATTGCTTCTGACCTTTCTTTATTCTGTATGTCCAACTCTCTCCATAGCTTGTTGGCATCTGAAATGTACCTAGATTCACTTCCTGCTTCCTCTCTCTCTCTGCCCAGATGTCCCACCTATACCTCCTCCCTAGTTATTTTAGCCTTTTATTACACCAATCACAGCAATACATCTTCAACAATGTACAAAATCCCACAACATCCCTGAAAAGTCAGACAAATCCAATCCATGAACAGCTATGCAGAATGGTGAACAGCAGTCTACCTAGCAACCCAGCCAGAACTTAGGCTGAGATCCCTGAGCAGAGAGAAGCCAAGGGTGCTGTATCTTCTGCACTGCTTGCTAGCTTGCATGGGAAGGACACTTGAGGACACCTCAGAGCTTCTGCTGAAACCCCAGAAGGATACAAAGAGGAGTAATGGAAAATTTAAACTAGTCCTTCATAAAACTTAGCAACCAAACATCCTACAAAACACAAATGCAGTAAGGATGATCTCCTAAAGAGTTGCTACACTAAGCCCAATTCCGTATAAGAAAAACATGTCATTTGATTGGGTCAAGATGAGCATTCTCCTTCTTATAAAGAAAATAAAAGAGTAAATCAAACCTGGAGTTAATAACACATCAACCACATCACCACAAGTAGCCATACAATTTGCCCAGTATTCAATAAAAATTTTTTAGGTATATCAGGGTGCAGGACTAATATCTGGTATGGACATGAAAATAACCTTAATTAAAATGTTCAAGAAGGGACTGGAGATGGCTTAGTGGTTAAGACAAGAGAATGTGGGTTGGATTCCCAGTACCCACATAGTTGCATACAGCCATCCCTAATCCAATTCCAGGGGATCCTTCCCCTTCTTACCTGCATGGGCACCAGACATACATGTGGTGCACATACAACATTCATGCACATAAAATAAAAAAAAAACTTCAAAATATTAAGATATAGTGCTAAAAATATTCAAGAAAATGGCAAGATGTAAAAATTTCCCTAGAAAAGTGATCCATGAGAAATAGTAACAAGTGAAGACTCTAAGAGTGGAAGGTACTATGTAACAGAATTAAAAACTCAAGAGAGTAGAGTAAAAAGCTACCATTAATAAATCAGAAATCAATAGAAAAAAAATAGACTGAACTGTGGGGGGCAGGGATGCAGAAAGGACTGCAAAGACTTTAGGAAGTGCAAAAACTTTACACATAAATAATTAGAATCTAAACTATGCAAAAAGGTCACAAAATGTTTAAAGTGAGACAGAAATTTTATAACTTAAGAATTTCATCACACAAGTTCAAGAAGTTACGCAAAGTATTCAACTGAAAAATGCAAAGAAAAACAACATTGAAGCACATTATAGAATTACAGAATAACAGTTAAGGAGGATTTAAAAATCATAAAAGTGGTCATTAAAAGACACATTATAGGGGCTGGAGAAATGGCCCAGTGGTTAAGAGCACTGGCTTCTTTTCCAGAGGACCCAGGTTCAATTCCCAGGACCCACATGGCAGCTCACAGCTGTCTATCACCCCTGTTCTAGGGGATCTAACACCCTAACACAGACATACATGCAGGCAAAACATCAATGTAAATAAAATATAAATAAATAATTTTAAAAAGACACATTATGTTGATGAAGTAGTAATACCAACAACTGACTACAACAAAGTTATAGAAGCCAAAAGACAATGGAAAATATTTAACTGAAAGCAATTGTTTATCTATAATCCTGTGCTAAGCAATAAACCCTTCAAAACTGAAGAAACGAAGACACTTTCAGGTTTATATCTGGGACAATTTCTTTAGGAGAGCTGGAATAAAGTAGTTAATACTGAGATTCACTTTGTCAAACTCATGACAATCTTCCTGACTCAGATTCCCAAGTTTGGGATTCTACAAATGAACTGCCACCCCTGCCTCAGAAAAGATGTTCTAAATAAGAACACACAAGAGATGCCTCAATGGCATGTGTGACATGATCTTGGAAAAGACATTTTTAAATTGCCATCTCTCACTTCTAACATGAAGGTGAGCACAGAAAAGACAAACTATTAAGCAATCCACTTAATGCCAACACACCTGAAAGCTTAGGCTAAGAGAACAAAGCCTGCTCAGCATTACTAAGCACAAACAATGGTAATATTCCTGGAGTTACTGATAACAAAACAGCTTTAATAGTCAACATTTGTGATAAACTGATGTCATTTATTAATACTAAGATATTATTACTATAAAAAACCTGCATTACTCTTGTCTAAGTTTCCAAAAACGGTTTTGCATATTTTCTCCATTAGTATTTTTAAATCTCTTGATATAATTTTATACTGTTAATCTTTCTTCTAACATTCAGTATGTATGTACAAAAACACAGTACATGTATGAAAATACATTCAAATACCACCTACAATCAGTTTCTCTACATTAAAACATAATTCTTCCTATACTTGGCATTAATTTATCCAAAGTTCCTATCTTTCACATTGTGTGTGTGTGTGTGTGTGTGTGTGTGTGTGTACAAAAAGTGTGCATGTTCAAGTGTGTGCAGGTCCATGTGCATGTTGGGTGATACAGAGGACAACTTCAGGTATCACTGAGGCCATCCACCCACTTTGAGGCAGGGTCCCTCATTGGCCTGAAGCCTACCAATTAGGCTAGACCACTGGTCCTAAGCTCCACAGCGCCGGGATTCTGGTATGCGCAACCACAATGGACCACAATGACTCTGTCCACTAAGCCATGTCCCCATCTCCCTAATATTCAAGAAAAAAAAATTCTCAAAATTTCAAATTTCTAAATCTTCCACGTAAGTGTTACTGTGCCATTCTTTTGTGTTACTGGAATTTCTTTTGTCTGTCACCAAACCCCCAACAATATTGTTCACTGGTTTATAGTTTTTTCATAAAAATGAATAGGCTAAAGAAAATATTCTGTTTCTGAGAGTTATCATAAAACCAATGTAACATAAGCAAAACATCTACTATTTACATTTTTGTATAGATTACATTTTTTTCTTAGTTGCTTTAGCTTTTTGAGATAAGATCTTATGTAACCCAGGCTAGCTTCAAACTTGCTATGTAGCTGAGGCTGACCCTGAACTGCTAATACTCCTGCAGTTCTAGGATTATAGACAAAAACACCAGGTCTGGATGCATATATTTATTAACTTATTTAGTTTCATTACTATTCACATTTTTCAGAAAATAAAATTACAGATCAGAGGGGTTGAATGATCTGTTAAAGGTTATATACATAGAAAGAGAAGCTAAGCATTTGAACCTAGTGTGTCTGTTTCCAAAGTGACCTTTCTACTACATGGTCAGCAAAGAATATTGAGAGCCAAATCTTTAATATTTTTGAGTGCTGTTAGCCATGCAACCTGCCACTACCACTCAGCTTTGTTGTAGCACAAAAGTAGTGACAGACTATGCATGAAAAAATGAGAATAGCTGTTTTGTCCCCCAGTAAAGCCTTCTAACAAAATCTGCTAAATATGGAGATCCAATTACCCCCAGTGGCACAGGCTGACCCCTCCCTGCCCTGCAACATGGTCTCTCTTCAGGATCTTTTCCTCTCCATTGACTTCTCTTCATCTTTTCTCTCATTTTTTTGAGCAACTATGATCTTAACCCCACTGAAGAATTTCAAAACACTTCTACTAAGGCTCAATTATAACACAAACAGTTTTCTTGGAGAACTCACATGTTCTAACTAATACCAATTATGCCCCAAATTAACCTTGAGCGAGAAGAAACATTTCTAAAACTCTGATAGAAACAGGCACTGTGTTCCCAGTGTAAAAATGCTAAAGACTCACATTTACAATCTTCTCTTGTGAAGGCTGAGACAGGAAGACTACAAATTCCAAGCTTGTCTGGGCACCAGAGAGTAAGGCCAAGATCAACCTAGCCAATTAGTGAGACCTGTCTCAAAACAAAGAAGTAGGCTGGGGCTATAGCTCAGTGGCAAAGCACTCATCTAGCTTGCATGAAGCTCTTGAGTTAGAGATCAGTGCCAACAAGAAACAAACTGTCTTTTGAATTTGGTTCAGCTATTGGACCAAGTTTTAGTAGCATATACCATATTTAATAATCACAATCCAATAACATTCAAGACAGACCACTGAGGTCGGCAGCCACATACAACAGTCAAGTCTCAGACCAAGCCTGTGCCCCAAAGCAACCACACATAGAACTGAGACTGCCATCACTTGCATTTCACGGCACACCTACACATGGCATTCCATATACAAAGACATAAACAGGGTAAACAGTAAAGAGAAGTACCCCTCACCTGTTGTTCTTTCTCTTTCTGTCCTGTATCTGTACATGTGCTCACAAGCACAGACTTGTTCTCTTCTCCTGCTTTCCCCCACCTCAACCACCATCCCCCTCCCCCACACACAGTATTTTTTAAAAATACAACCAAAGTCCAAATAAAATGAAAAGTAACATAACATAGGATGTGTTTAATGCAGCTCTGTAACTAAAACCAGGTGGGTACTCTTCCCTCCCTTTCTGTGTCCAGTGCCTTATTCATTCCATTATCCTCAATGTCCTCTTGTAAACATTAGAAACACTAAAATGAAAGGTCCACAGTTCAGTGCTGATCCAGTCAAGAATCAAAGGCTCTGGAGCTGCTAGCACCATCACAGTTAGGCAAGTCTGGGCATCGCTCAAATGATGCATACTTAAAGGTAACTCTACAACCATGGTTCTCAACTTGTGGGTCCTGACCCCCTTGAGGGCTAAAGGGCCTTTTCACAGGGGTCCCCTAAGTCCATCCTGCATACCTGATATTTACATTATGGTTCATAACAGTAGAAAAACTACAGTTATGAAGTAGCATCATAATTAATTTTATGGTTGGGGGTCACCACAACATAAGGAACTGTATTTAAGGGACATAGCGTTAGAAAGGTTGAGAACCTTTCTATTAAGGGCTGGGGCAGAAGAGCAGGTATAGTGGTACAGGCATGTAATCCTAGCACTTCAGGAGACTGAGCAGGAAGGCCAAGAGTTCATGGCTACCTCAGGCTATGTGCCAGGATCCAGTCTTAGAAAAACAAAAACAAAACATAGAGAAGGGAGACCTCTTCTCAAAAAGATAACTATTTTTGAGAATCTTTAAAAATTTATTAATTATCCACACTCCAGGGCAGACCTAATGCTCAAGAATAGCTGACCAACACAAAGAATATTCCTTGTTTTATGTCCTCTTTTTTTGGTTATAGTTTGGTGGGTTTTGTCCTTTTGGTTTTTGTTTCTGTTTTTGAAGAGAGAGAGATTAACTTGGGTAGTAGGCATGAAGGTGGGAAGGAGCTGGGAGAAGCAGAGGTGAAAAAAGAAAATTTTAAAATAGTAAAAAAAAAATGAAATAAAAAACTAACCTATGTTTGGTTTTATTTTAAAATTAGGTTATTTTTAAACTAAGACACTTATACTAAAAGAGCTAGCATTTTGTTTTCTGAAGAAATCTACTCAACACAAATAGCCATAAAGAGACTTGTCTAAAAAGAAAAACAGACAATCTCAATCCCAGTATGGTGTAAAGTTCACGGGTCTGAGGCTAGCTTTGTTATTTTTGCTTGCACTCCGGCACTTCAAGGAACCACCATGTTCACAGGTCTCTAACATTAGTGGATATAAATATGTCTTACCAAATTACGCTTTTTTAATGGGAGAAAATAATAATAGTGGCAGAAAGAAAACATCAGTGCGTAGCAAGTAAGAAGCTCAGTGTAGAAACACAACTGCAGAAAGAGCCAGTGGTTGTCTTCACCCACACAGTTGTTTATCCTGGAAAAAAAAAAAAGACAGAGAGAGAGAGAGAAACATGTAAATGTTAGTGAGATGCTCATGTCAGGGTGGTGAGGGTAAGCCTGTCCCAAACCTAAAAGGCAACTGTTTAAAAGACACACATTTATCCAGCTAGAGTCTACAGTCCTCTAATTAACAGTAGCCCAGTGAGGCAGGAGAGCAGACACTGGCTGTCAACAAGGGAAGAGGAACACAGCATTTAGGCCACTGGCCAAAGGCTACTTGGTTAGGAGAGAATGAGACCAAGAGGACAAGGAGAACCTGTCCCTGGCATTCTCACCCTCTGTAAAGCATCCTAGCAGATGAGAGCAATTTGAGTACTACAGGAAAAACAACTCAAACTTGCTACCTGAATAGAACTGCAAGGCACACAATTTTCCTTTTATATTTTTACTTTATAAAAAAATTTATCCTTGGCTGCTGAAAATAAAAAATGTATTCAAGACCACTTACATGTCCTCTCTGCCAAAATAACAGTAGAGTCTAACTCAGAAGATGATGATGCTATAATCATAAACGGCCAAGGCTGATTTAAAAGGAGTGTTCTATTGTTAGAAAATTAGTATATTTTAAGATTCCATAGAAAAATCTAATTTAAAATTCCAATACAAAACAATTTTTCTCAAAATTCTATGTTTTCCTTTCAAAATAGGACTATATTTTCACAAAGTGGGGAGGGGGGAGAATGTGTGTGTATGTGTGTAAATACATTTATATTTGTGTGTGTGTGTATCAAGTTCAATTTGTGCCTTTTAAGATGTATACTTTTGCATTGTTTTTAAAAATCAAACAGAACTGAGCTGAAATCCTGTGGGGGTTTATCTTAGGCTACAGGACACATACTTGGTAAACAGAACAATTCAAAGCTTTGTTATCTTCAAGAGAGGCTTTAGGAAAAGTTGCTCACTCAGGCCAGAAAAGGCTCTCAGCTGTTGCTGCTCCACCTGTAGTGTGATGTTTTACTTTTGGGGGGACCCACTACCCAACTCCCAAGTAACTCACACACGGTGGCTTATTCTTAGTTATGAATGTCCAGCCTTAGCTTAGCCTGTTTCTAGCCAGCTTCCCTTAACTTAAATTATCATATCTACCTTTTGCCTCTGGGCTTTTTCCCTTTTTTACTTCTGTATATCTTACTTTCACTCTTATGCCCGTGGCTGGCTGGGTGGCTGGTCCCTGATGCCCTCCTCCCCTCTTTTCTCTGTTGCTCTTCCATTGCTCTTCCTTTTCCTGGCTCTCCTTTGCCAGCCCACCTATCATTGCTCTTGCCTCACTATTGGCTGCTCAGCTCTTTATTAGACCATCAGGTGTTTTAGACAGGCAAAGAATCACTTCATAGAGTTAAACAAATGTATCATAACAAAAGTAACATCTTAAAATAATATTCCCTAACACCACCCCTCCTCTCCTTAGCAGGCTCTGAGACAGCATCTAAGGAGCCCTGACAGGCACAGAGCACTCTAATGCTCTGTGTTTCAACTATTTAGAAAGAATGTCAGAGACAAAAAGAAAGACCTTGAGGCATCTGAGAGCTCACCATTGACTCTGAAGTTGTTAAAATGCTACAGTTTTGAGAACTTTAAGAACCCCTGTTTCAAATTAATACTGTGGGCACACTCATTTGGACAGCAGCAGAGCTATGTAGGAAATTCAACCTAAGAAATCTACAAGCCTAGATCTGTCAACCTTCCTTACTAATCTCCAATTTCTTTCTACTCCCCTCTCCTCCCACCAATACCCTGAAACAGACACCAGAAGCAAGAAGCCTAGGGACAGAAATATCTCAACATCATGCTTCAAGTTAAAGGGTGCGTCATTTCTTCACCAACAAGCTAGTCTTTACCTCTTAAAAATATGAGTATTAACAGGCACATAGCCCAGATGATTTTTTTAAACTTTAAATTATGGCATTTTCCTGTAAGGAAGCATTAACTCCTAACTAAAGCATGAATATTTACTATCTTTTTAGTTGATCAGGAAAACTAATACAAAAAAAAGTGTTATGAATTTTCAGTGTGATTATCACTCATCTGAATGCAGAATTCACATAGTATTTTTTCATGTACTATAATTGTGGTTATACCACTGATGTTTAGAAAATTAATTGAGAACTGATCTATTTAAAATGTGAAGCACACTTTTTGAACACTGTATGTCATAGTAAACAGTATCCTATAGAAGACTTAAACAATTTTAAACCTGAAGTGCTTTTATTTAAAATGCTCTTCTGTTTTTTTAGTCTCTGGAAATCTATTTAAATAAACAGTTCACAGTTAAAAAAAAATTTAAACTAAAAGTTTGCTAATTAGTAATGCTATCAAAATGTCAGTAATAGATAAGGAAAAGTTACCATAATAAAGTTATCATAAATAAGGTAAGTGAAATTGATTAGCATCATCAGACAAAAATGAAGTGTCTTCTTTAGCCAACTGCAGTTAAATAAACTTTCTTTAAGTTAAAGAGGGCTATTATATAGTTAACTTCATATATATGTAGATGCATGTGTATACAAACATACATATATAAAGTGTTATATCAATTTATAAAGTTCTATAGCAATTTAAATATTTAAACAAGATCCAATGTTAGAGAAGCAGAATTAAATATAGTATCTTGCTCAAAGATTTCTGTGACAGCTTTGAAATGAAATACAATAGATTCACAGAGCATTTGGGTTTTGGGTTTTTTTTTAATCTACTTTTAAACAGAATGTCTTTAAATATTACAACAGAGCCCCCTATTGACCAAAAATATTGTCAGTTCCACAGAAACAGCTAATTAGCACTTACATATATCCAACATGCACAAAATGTTAACAATGTCTAAAGAGAAAATACTATAAAAGGCATAAGGAATGGAAGGGAGCTATCTGAAAAGTGTTCCTCAACAAGTAAGGAAGCAGTGGTCACTGTGGCTTAGAACCCCCAGTAAGAGAAACAGCTGTTAGGTACGTGCTTCCACACAGCTGACAATGTACCAAATGCTCTGCACGCATTGATCCATTGGATATGAACACCTTATCCTTCTGTATTTTTGGGTATGTGTTAATTTTGAAGTTTTCTGCTTATATGTCTTGTTAGAAAAGATAAATCTCTACAGATAATTTACTCTGGGACTTGCAAGATCCATTTTTATTAAACAACATTTAATGGAATGACTGAAGTGTTATTTTTGCTTAAAACTGAATGGTTCTCAGATTATTCATTTTTATTTTCATTAAGTAATACTCCTGCCTCAGCTCCTGAGTGTTGGGATTACAGATGTGTACCAACATACTCAGATGTAGGATAAATTTCACCAGCAGTCCTGCTGCTGTCTGTAAGCACTGACGATCACCTACTTACCAAGGACAGTGGTGGTCCATCCTCCTTACACAGTGGCCACAGCGGCTGCAGTGATGGGAGCGCTTTGGCCTCATCAAATTACACTTGTTGCATAGCTCCCACAGCTCCCGTTCTGAAAAGAACAGACCATTTAGGAAGAAGGCACAAAAGTGATGCTAAGATGCTGAGACTCAGTAACAACAGCAAGTGATGCTGAGACTCAGTAACAACAGCAAGTGATGCTGAGACTGAGCAACTGCTACTAAATCCCACGGGGAGTCTTGAACTCATTTCTCCAAGACATTTCTCTTTTTTTCTGAGTCTCCAAAGTAGTCAAGCACCTTTGGCATAAATGCCACTATATACGTTCTGTGTTTTTAAATGTTTCTATTTTAACATTACAAAAAAGATACCATTATTTCAAAGTAAAGGACAGACAGCATGGTTCTGAAAAAAATCATGAGTGTAAGCAAAATCTTATAAAACCCTAAACACAACCAAAACACTAGAATTTTATTTAAGTCAGTTAATTTACACATTTTTTTTTTTTTTTTTTTTTTTTTTAGCTGAGAGCACTAAAGAAGAAAAAATACTGAGTCTTACTTTCAGTTGAAACCAATCTTATAAATATGTCTCTAAAGCATCTTTCTTTGAGACAGGGTTTCTCTGTGGCTTTGGAGGCTGTCCTGGAACTAGCTCTTGTAGACCAGGCTGGTCTCGAACTCACAGAGATCTGCCTGCCTCTGCCTCCCAAGTGGTGGGATTAAAGGTGTGCCCTACCAACGCCCGGCTTAAAGCCTCTAATTTTTTAATATTAATAAATTAATTTTGAGCATGTGTATTAGGAGCAGGTTGGTGGTCATATTCGATTTAGAAGGCACCCAATAGAGAAGTGGAGGTTAGAAAAACCATTAGTATTAAATGCAAGTAAAAAGATGAGTTTTGTTTTCATGAGACAGGGTCTTACCACTATGCAAACCAGGCAGGCTCTGAACTGCCAATAGTCCTGCCACAGCTTCACTAGTACTGGAATCAGCTTTTGCCTATTTCCCAGTTAGTAATTTCCTCTGGGCTTCAGGAAAATAGTGTACCATTATAAGTGTGCAGAAGTAAAGAGGAAAGGGGCTTTGTTTTCATTACAAATAGTTCTAATCACATCCATAAAAACTATTAATTCATCTTTTGATAAAATAACTGCTTCCTTATATGAGATGCATATTCCTTGCGGTTACTAAAATGAAACTTTACCATTATAAAATTCTTAAAATTTCAGCTATCAAAAGATAGCACTACTATCTTCATAATCTTACAGTCGATGGACAGACATCACAGTTCTCAGAGTGACATCATCCTATATAGTGTGGCCCTTGTATACAGTGGGAATCACTAAATCCCTACTCAAATAGGAAAGTTAAAATTTATAAAAGAGATTCTAAATGTTTCTAAAAGAAGATGACACTGTGGGAGGGGAAGGGACAGGAGTAAGAGGATGGGAGATGGGGAAGAGGAGAACATGAGGGGTCAGGAAGGCCCAGGTGGGGGAAGAACAGAGAAGGAGAGCAAGGAAAGAGACACCTTGATAGAGGAGCCACCATGAACTTAACAAGAAACCTGGCACTAGGGAAAGGTCCAGGTAGACACAGGGATGACCCCAGCTAAGAATCTGAGCAATAGTGGAGAGGCTACCTTAAATCTCCTTCCCCTATAATGAGATTGATGACCACCTTATATGCCATCCTAGAGCCTTCATCCAGCAGCTGATGGAAGCAGAAGCAGACACCCACAGCTAAACACTGAGCCCAACTCCTGGAATCCAGTTGTAGAGAGAGAAGGTGATGGGCAAAGAGGTCAAGACAATGCTGGGGAAACCCACAGAAACAGCTGCCCTGACCAAGTGGGAGCTCACGGACCCCAGCCAGACAGCTGGGGAACCAGCATAAGACTGAACCAGGCTCCCTGAATGTGAGTGTCAGTTGGGAGGCACTGGCAGTCTATGGGGCCTCTGGCAGTGGAACCAGTATTTATCCTAGTACACAGATGAGTTTTGGGAGCCCATTCCCTATGGAGGGAAACTCTCTCAGCCTAGATACATGGAGGGGAAAGGAAGGAAGGGTGTGTGTGTGTGTGTGTGTGTGTGTGTGTGTGTGTAGGTCCTGCCCCAAATATTTGACAGACTTTGATGATTCCCCCATGGGAGGCCTTACCCTCCCTGGGGAGTGGATGAGGAAGTTGGTGGGAGGCATGGGAGGCCAGCGAGATGAGGGAACTGGGATTGGTATGTAAAATAAGACTGTTTTTAATTTAAATACAAATTTATTTTTTTAAAAAGGTGACAATAGTGTTCAATTTTCTAAAAGGATGCCCTTTTTAAATTCTATTACTTTGGTTTAATGGCTGGGACTAGATCAGCATACCTCAATCTTAATAGAAATGTCTGAGGGAAACTGCTGTAGAAATTTTGAAAGCAACAGGTAATTAAAGGAAAATCTGAATCAAATTAACTACCTTAAAAATCACCTCTTACAGTTCCTTTTTTAATGGAAACATATGAGAGATACAACATTGCAGCGGATCACATCGAGCTAGCCTCGCTACTGCACACAGGATGGAAACTCCTGAATAGTGGCTCCAGCCCAGGTCCCAGCTGCACTCAACAGCAAACATCTAAACCTGACACTGGCAATTCACACAAAGCAAGCAGACAGAGGGAGATTCTTCACAGTGGGCCAATTTCTACAAAAAGATATTATAAAAACTTTCCAAATCAGTCCTTTAAAACACAAATACGTTTTTATTCTCTGATGAATTAGCATATAACAGTCTACTGGGAATCGATACATTGTTCCACATATAAAGGCCTGTTTCTGGAGGGGAGAGGAACTCTGCTGCCCAAATCAGGACTCTTAACTTACCCCACCTGTAACTCCTTCTCACTGGAGGAGTTTTTATACAATCCCAGTTATATAGGCAAGTAAGTTTACAAAGCAAACTTTTTTGATGAATCACAAATTGTTTTAAAGCAATTATTTGGTTTACACATGATATTGACATTTAAAGAATTTCATACCAATAATACTGTGCCTCTTTGTTTTCACATAAAGAAAGAAAGCTTTGATGAATATTTGATAACTACAAGACAGAAAGCTTTTAAATGTTTTGCAGTTGATTGATACGCTGATTTTATAATCTTCAGTGCTGAGAACACTGTGTATAAATACATAGCACAAAATGGCATATGAACTTCTAAAGCCATTTCAGAAATTATTGAACATTCTGTTATAATCCCAAGCCAAAAGTCATTTAACAATTTTTTAAATAAAACTCAAGTCAGAAATTTAAGCAAAAAATATATATTTTTTTCTTGAAACATCTTGCTATTTAACCCTGGCTTGCCTGAAACTCACTATGTAGACCACGCTGGCTTGAATCTGTGGGTGATTCCTCTGCTTCTGCCTCCTGAGTAGTAAGGTTACAGGCATGTATCACCTCACCCATCTCTTCAAACAGCAATATTTAATATTCAACATTCCAGGACGATAAATCCAAAGATATGTTCATTTGATACATGCACACAGAGAAATGAGATAGGAAAATATTAAGTCCTTGTGAAAACTTTGTATGTACAATCAAAAAACCCCTACAGTTCATACATATAATAATACAATAACCATGACTCTGATCCTAGGTGTTGCAGGCGGCATTTACTAGGGGAAGGCTGTGCAGAACTCAGTGACATTACCCACCACTCAGTGCAAGCAAGTGCTACCAGAGGCACCTCACATTCATCATTTGAGTTAAAATTAAGTTGGCATCATTTTTACTTTAGCTCCAGTTTTGCTGACCCCCACATTCAGTTACAGGACCCACAGTTTAAGAAGCTGGGGCCCAGGCTAGCAGACTAGCAAGCTCCAGCATGCAGAGCACGCAAGTCTATTCCTTTACTGTAAAAACCAACAACACTTGTGATTCTGTATTACAAAGCAAAGTGTTTTAAACTCTTCTATTTTAAAATAATACAGCATGTTCTTTCAGTAGTGGCGTGAGAGTGTCCTAAAGCAGACTATGAAGAGGGCCACATGTAAACTGGACACTTTCAATGAATGAACTATATGACAGGTCAATTACCCTCAACAAAGCAATTTTTCAAGAGCTCAAATAAGATTATTCCATGAAATATGAAAGTGATAGTGATATTTGTAAGTTAGGTTACTGTTATACTTGTTATTTCAAATATACATGTGAATGATTTTAATAATATACATGTATAATAACCTCATTTGACTATTACATCTACATGCTTAAAGAGTTTAAAATCAAATTCCAAGTACCTTCTCCCTTGTGCTTAACTTTGCCTCATATTTAATGGATCACATATATGCTAAAGGTATTCTTTTTTAAAATTTTATTTATTTATTACACATACAACATTCTGCCTCCATGTATGCCTGCACGCCAGAAGAGGGCACCAGATCTCATTACGGATGGTTGTGAGCCACCATGTAGTTGCTGGGAATTGAACTCAGGACCTCTGGAAGAGCAGCCAGTGCTCTTAACCTCTGAGCCATCTCTCTAGCCCCAGCTAAAGGTATTCTTTAAAAAAAGACCAACATCTAGATGAGAGGCAGAGGCTAGCTAGTCTGGAATACTCCATGCAGCCGCAGAAACAGGACACCCTGCTTCAATGCTTCAATAAAGCAGGTTATTATCATTCAATATCTTATTCAGTAAGAAATGAATCTCAAAAGTTGTCCTCTGCCCTCTACATACACACTGCAGCACATATGTGTCTGCAAATGCACACCTATTCAGCTCTCTCTCTCTCTTTCTTTCTTTTTTAAGAGAGAGACAGAGAAAGAGAAAGGAAGGAAGGAAGGAAGGAAGGAAGGAAGGAAGGAAGGAAGGAAGAAACTGTATATAAAATAGTTCTAGGTGATTCAATAAAAAATGGTTGATAACTTGTAAGTATTATGGCTTTAAGTTTATTTTTCTGAAGAATCAATCCAATTATATGAAACTGTCAAACCGTCAAGATTTTTCTAAAAAAACCATGACTATATTTTCAATATCTGTCATGCTGTATTATTTTCCTATGTTAATTTCGCAACTTTTACTAAGTTAAAAAGCATACTTACAAATACATCAGATAACCAGTGCCAAAAGTACATGACAACTCCAATCCTCCCATAAAGATTATAGTAAAGGTGAATGACAAAAGAAAAAATTTAATCCGTATACACACATTGTTAAAAAGATGACAGTGACAGTTCCAGGTCTGACCTAGGCCAATCACATTCCTACCTCGTTCATCCGACTCAATTATCATAAGAATTATGTGATATGAGACTTTGAAAAACAATAAAATGTAATAAAAACAGTGTGTTCATTTGTTTAATTGGGTAATGAAGAAGTTCTTTGGTCTCTTAGGAAGAAAGCTGCCACCATCAAGTAAGACAAAACAAAATGTGAATCCCCCTAAGTCAGCAAGATTCCCTGATGTCCTCTATGAACATCTATAAAGATAAAATGACAATGCAGTGGTTTTATATACGGACTTAAGTCAGCTCACAGACACTATGATATTCTTTATGGGGCTGGCGAGATGGCTGAGTGATTAACAGCACCTTCTACCCTGCAGAGAACTATGATTCAGTTCCCAGCACCCAGTTTCAGAGAATCTAATGCCTTCTTCTGGTCTGTGGTGCACATATGTATGGACGTATGCAAGATGCTAGCATGTGCATACACATACACATACACATACACATACACATACACACACACACAGAGAGAGAGAGAGAGAGAGTCTGTAAAAACATATTTGTTTAGTGTTCAAGTGTTCATTACTTAATGACTTATTTTTTAATTAACTTATTTGTTATTGGTTTTTTTCCCCCTAGTGTTAAGAGTCTGAATTTAGAGCTTTATTGGTAGTGGATTTGTTGGCTTGTTTGGATGGTTCTTTGAGAGAGTGTTTGAGTGTATGTGTTACCATGTACTTCACGCTGGGCTCAAACTCCAGATCCTCCTCAACTAGACTTATTTTTTTAATAATAAAAACTCATATAGAAATTGAGATTCCCTGATGTTCATGCTTGGATGAGGTTTGATTGAAAAGGCCTGTGTATTAAGAGTTTGGTTGCAAACAGGAAATGGTAACGCTGACAGACTCTGAGAAAGGCAGGCCTGCACTGTGGTGGGGCTGACCTCAAAAGGGTACTAACCTCCTAGAGCAAGTTCTCATGAACCTCTAGCTCTCTGTTCTGAAATGTGATTGATTGTTCTTGCAAGTATCTCTGCCACTGCTATCCATAAAGATGTGACACAAAGAGTGCTCAACCAGAGCTGAGCCAGTGTAGATACCACCCCCCATCCCACCCCCGTATCTCTAGACTATGGGTTCAATGACTCTCTTCTCCATCAGTAGTCTGCCTGGGTTACTTTACTACAGTGACACAAAACTACACAGAGAACTGGATTCCAGGGTAGGACTGTTACAATAACTCTACTGAGAATGTGCAGCTGGTTTTAGAACCAGGCTTCTGGAAGAGTTTGGGAGAACACACTAGAAAAGCCTAGAATACTGTAAGCAGGGCCTTATGGGAAATTCTGGAAGAGGTTCTGGAGGGAGTTAATGTTTAATGGAGAATAAGGAAGCCTTCCCATGTCAATGTGTGCTAAATAAATCTTTTCTTCACAAAACTTGCCTGCCTTGGGTATTTCATTATAATGACAAAAACTTAGCAATGTGCCTATTTTTCTCTTCTAAAATTTTAAGATCTAGCAATTTAACTGTGTAACAATTTCACAATAGTTGAATCATGGCTACTCCCTTGACGCCTTTTATGGACTATCTATGTCAGGAGCCTATAGATATTTGAGTGTTTAAACACTGCAAACAGAAGTGTTTAACTTCTCAGAAGCCAGTCCAGAGTTATAAAGGGCCTGTTTCTTTGTTCTGGGGCTACTGGACTTCAGTTTGAAGCAGCAGCATATGAATATAATATAGGCATCTTTCAGCTACACTGCCTGGGAGGAAAAGGATTACAAAGTACCACCCTATCTGTTCTCACCCCCAAACAAATGCAACTTCTAAGAGACCACACTGCTACTGCTCTAAGTGAACAAAATCTACATATTCTATACAGTGCTACAGCTACACAAATACCAATGTAAATCTCAATCTGTGCATCAAGTAAGGTTCTGAATGGCAGGTCTCAGAAAACAAGAATCAGGACATCTGGGGGGCTTTGTGTGGTGACTTGTCAAATCTCATTTCACATGGAATTGCTACTTTGGTTCCCATACTCAGTTACACATTGAAACCATGAGGAATCTTTCAATAAACTCACACCTGTATCAGTGTCCAAGTATTCTGATTTAACTAATACAGGTTGTGGCCTGAACACTGAGATTTTTTTTTAAAGCTCCCCAGGTAATTTGAAAGTACAAATTTGGAAACCACTAAATTACTATAGAAAATGCTCTGCCTCCAAAATAGACTACAAAAATATATAGGAAAGTACAGAACTCGAAAAGTTAACATAGACATAGTAAAATGAGCTCAAGAGAGAGAGATAAAAGTGAGCTTCTATTATATCTGATATATAACAAAATAAACAATTCATTTTCATTTTTGTGGTATAAATGGTTATCTGGCAACAGAATAATAAAAATTATCTTTAATTGGTATCAGAATCAAAAGTTTTCCATTTTTCATCAAGTTGTTAGAAGCTACAGAAGTCAGGAAATAGTGTTTATAACACTGAAAATATTTGCTATAAGCAACCTAACAATATCACATGGTGAAAATCCTGTTTCTCAGCTATTTTGTTTCATTTATCAGATATTTATTTGTTGTATGTGGAAGACTCTTCTGGAGACTAAAGATACAGTTCACAACCACACACAGAAGGTGAAAGAACCTATATGTTCAGAATATATATGGATCTCAGGAGTGAGGAGAAAAGAAGAGCCACAAAAGGAGGCAGTGGGAGGGGTCTTGCAATTGAGGCAGACATGTTAGCAAAGACTTCAAAGTGGGTTCAAGTGATTTACATAAACCATATATTAAAAGTAATAAGATGTGTTAATAAACATAATAATTCTAGCATCAGCAAAGTGGATTAACCTAAAGAGAAACCTACCTGCATGTGGGATCTTGGGGTTTTCAGGAAGTCTCCCAGGATCAGTTAAGGAGGCCCTCACTAAGGCAACCAGACAAAATATAGAAATGCCATAGAATACTGTAATATGAAATTAAATAGAGCAATTAGTCATTTACCCTTTAAAATGTTTTATCAACAAGCACAAAGTTTAAAAAATGCATTTTAACCAACCCCATCAGGATAACTTTATAAACAGACTAGATATTAAAACAAAGAGCATTTATTTTACTCATCAAATAGCCCTGCCAAGATGACACTACACCAATTTAAATATGATTTTCTAAAATAACTGATAAACTTAAAATAAATTAGATTCTTTCATACAGTGGCCCTCGATAATGATAAATAAATGAATGGACTCATTTAAAAGAATCAAGACAGCATTTAAAAAGTATTCTACATTTAACCTTTCATCAACTCTATCTTTAAAATTATTCTAAATTAGTGATATTCAATTGCCTCCTTTGATGTATCTTAAGAGATGTACTTCAAAAATGAAGAATTAGAAACATTTGAATGTTAAAGTAACCATAAAAATAACATTAAGGAGCAACTGAGATTCAGTCATTATAATTACACATTTTAAGTTAAAACATGGGCCTTTTGTAAGGAAATAAAAAGCCAACATACTGAACACATAAAAAGGAAACAGTGCTCACTGAATGTGTGTGTGACTGTAGTGTAGGTGTGTTTGATGTACATCTTACTACAGAGCTCAGGCTGGCCTAGAAGTCACCATTTTCCTGCTTCAGTCTTCTGAGTGCTAGGACCACTGGATACATGATCATATCTAGCAATATACATTAGTCTTACAACATGTACAATAGGAATTACAATTTCTTTTATAGTTCTTATGATATCAAAATGAGGGGATGCTATAGACATGATGGATGATCTCATGAGTCATTTTTAGGACCATGAAATTCTCATCTACCAGTAATATATCTCATCCCCTTCCCTATAATATCTCCAATTTCAAACCAGGCACAATGATGCATGCCTGGGACTCCAGCATGAAGAAGGCAGCAGAAAAATGGCAACTCTGAAGCCATCCTAGATTACAGAGGGAAGCCCTGTTTCAAAATATCAATCAATCAATCAATCAATCATCTCCCATGTCTGCAGTTAAATACAAAACAGAAATAGAACTGTTGTCAGGATTTTCTCTTGAACAAAATAGTCTTCAGATACTTCCCAGAGGGAAATGAATGTAGATGTAGTATCTTAACTCTGCAAGTCCAAAAAACTATTGTCTTGTACAACTGCAATTTAATTAAGAGGTTAGCAGTACTACTGAAATAGATATTCAAATCACGGAGACGCCGCTGTACATCAAAACATTCACAATGAGAAAAAAATCTTTATATAAGGTAATAAGACTTAGAAACTTACTTATTATTAAAATGCCTGGAATATGTCCTTCTTCATAGTGAGGAAAGAGGACAATTTTGGGAATTAAAACAATATTGTATAACCAGACAAAGACAATCAAACCCATGCAGCACCAACCATGTGGGTCAACAACAAAGTGAATCCGAAGCCCCATTCTGCAGTCCTAGAACTGCCTGCCAACCCACAGGAAGACAATCCTAAGAGAGAGAAAAGGGAAGGTTACTACCATGGAAAAATTACTCAATGAAAAACTGCATCTCTGGAAACTACATTTACTGAATTTCCTTTGTATACTGAGGTCTCAATAAGAATTTAGGGGAACAAAGAGAAAGTTCACTAAAATCTTCAAATAATTTAATTTTAATTATCCATTATAAATCATCACTATTAAAAGTGAAAATTGGCATGATCTGCTCAAATGAAGATACTTTTTTTTTAAATCTTAACTACAAATGCTATATTTAGACACAAGAGAAAAGAGTGAATATTCCACCAAAAGACATGTACAAAAGTCTTGGCACTTTAACCAAGAGGCTAACATCACAGACTCTAAATCTGGTTTTCTTACAGTGAAAGGGGTATGTTCTATCCGGAAAGGAATTTGAACCTCTAAAGGGCCAAAAACATTCTGTACCTTAATCTGGGTAGTATTTTGTGGGTATATGCAAATGTAAACATAAAGACTGTATGTGTACTTAAAACCACAATGAAAAAGTTTATAAATCATTTTAAAATGCTAACACTAAGTGAAAGTTACAAACAGTTAAAATGATTAAAATTTATGGGATGAAGCCCAACTAATCTCATTACTATCAACGAAAGAAGACTCCTGTTTAAATGGGACTTTCATTCAGTTAAGAGTTAACAATCAGCAACAGATCCCCCATAAGTCTCCAACTGAGCTAAAATTTCAATCAGAAGTGATGTCCATCAAGTGACCTAAAATATATCCATACTGTAGTAGGAACAACTTACAAAGGTTAAATAATAGTTTACTGTAACAGTCTTGGGGCATCTCTGACATAAATTATAATGGTAAATAATAAATCAGGCCAGTCATCCTCAAACTTTCAGCAAATCAGAATCATTTAGGGAGCCTAAAAAAAAAAAAAAAAAAAAAAAAAAAAAAAAGAAGACAGATTCCCAGATCCCATTCCAGGTCCACTGAATAATTCCTCACAAGGCTCAACATCATCCCTGTGCATCATCAAGATGACTGCTAGCGCAGTACATGTACTTGTACCAGTGGTTTCCTATACATTGTAGATACAACTATTAATAAGGCATGATCTTAAATCAGTTGTTCTCAATCTATGGGTTGTGACCCCTTTGGCAAACCTCTATCTCCAAAAATATTTACATTAAAATTCATAGCAGTAGAAAATTAAAGTTACGAAGCAGCTATGAAAATAATTTTATGGTTGGGGTCACCGTAAGAGGAAGTAAAGTTGGCAGCATTAGGAAGGTTGAGAAGCACTGTCTTAAATAAACAAGTCCAATTGGAAAGTGTCATTCAAAAGGGTTAATTTATTATGATAAGTTCCAGATCTGTGAACAAAGTCATCAGTGAATGCACAGAAGATGGGGCCTAGTTACAACAGGATTCAAGAAGCAGCACTTCCCAAACAGATACAAACTGAGCGCAACCTTAAAAAATGAAAAGTTATCTTAGCAAAAAAAAAAAAAAAAACACTGCAAGAGTACTGCAAAGAGAGGCAAGAGCAGGGTGACTATGACTGAACATCACAGGAGGAGTCACAATCTGCCACCAAAAGTCACAGTGCCTCCCAGGGACAGTATCTGGGGAACACAGAGAGGTTCTATCATGAGGGAAACAGAGATGTCATTTAGAATGCTCGAACTTTATTCTTATGCACAGGAAAGGTATTCAAATGGGGGTTAAGTAAGATTTGTACTTTATTACACTCTTGTGCCTAAAATTTACTATTAATATTTTCACACACCCCCCTCGTATTAACTATCAAGAGCTACAAGAAATGACAGAGGCTCTGCCTCCCAACATACTCAATAGTATGAACTTCATTTGCCTTTTCAGCCTTCAATGCTTTGGTTCTACTCAGGATTAACAATTAATTTCATATGCTAGAGTACTGTCTGGCTCATTCCTACTCTTGTTAACATACAAAACGGAAACAAACAAATCTGCTAAGCATGTAGGAAAATTATCAACTATTCATCTTTTGAACTCTGTTTTTTTAATTCCTTTAGTTTTGAAGCAACAAATTTTTCCTATTAATAAGAGATCAAGACGGGCGCTGGTGGTGCACGCCTTTAATGCCAGAGGCAGAGGCAAGCAGGTCTCTGTGAGTTAGAAGCCAGCCTGGTCTACAGAGTGAGTTCCAGGACAGGCTCCAGGCTCTAAAGCAATACAGAGAAACCCTGTCTCGAAAAACAAAAACAAAAAAACAAAACAAAAAAAAGATTAATCCCTCACAACAGAAAGTACTACAATGACAAAAGTCATTTAAGATGGGTCTGTTTCCCTGTAAATGGAAAACTCTAAAACAGCATACCCAAGAAGACTGACCCCAGAGAAATTCAACAAGTAACACGCTGTCAAATACTGAAAACAAATACCTGATTAGTAAAAATTAGCGACACATGATCCTTACAGTAGGCTGGGAGAACAGTGGTCTTCCGAGAACCCACAGCTGGTTCCAGCCAAGAGCCTGTGATGGGTAGAGTGGCAGGATCACTCCAGTGTGGATGGCTACCAGGTGTGGCCGATGGCTGGACAGAAACTATTACACACTCTGAGCAACAACCAAACTCAACAGCACTGGCCAGGCTTACCAGCAGCATCTGCTATGTACTTTCATTAGCTGGAGAGCCCCACATGCTAATTCCTATATTAAATATGAGCTCATAATCAAACTTTGAAGTGACTAGTTGATGAACTGGTTTGTCAACACTGGAGATTGCGATCTGGTGACTATACTTTAGTATAGTGACTAGCTTCATATTGATGTAAATTACTACAGCACAGACTACTTTTAAATAAATTACAATTCAACTGTAATAAACTGCCCTGAGGAAATATTTACAATGTTCAATTTATCCTGACAGTATACGATCTTTCCTTTCTTGCCATTTCAGGCACCTTTAGTTCACCACCAAAGGGAAAAAAAAAAAAAAAAGGTTTGAGTCATTGAGGCAAAAAAAAAAAAAAAAAAGAAAAAAAAAGAAAGAAAAAATGACTGTATGACTGAAAATTGTAATATTAGAATGAAAATTTTAGAGAAAAATAAGGATTAGCCAAAATAGCTAACAAGAAATGAAGTCAAACACATATTTGCAAACAGTTTTCTATGACTCTCTACTTTAGCTAAAACTGGTTTTACTACTTACTATTTCCCAAGTATGAGATACATTCATCATTTGCTGTTCATGTCTGAAGTCTCCCCAGCACTCTGCTTACTGTTTTCATTTAACTCACTATCCAATGCTACTACCAATTTCCCACCAGGGAAAATTTAGTTGACAATGACCTGTTTCCTTGTAAAGGTCAATAAAATCCAACTCTGTAAGAAAAGAGCCAGTGATGTTAAACTCTTGGAGGAAGGATGACCTTCACAACCAAGACCCACAAATACTGACTGACCACATAAAAATTTAAGATTCTGCTCTCAAAATACACCAAAAACAAAATTACAAACAAGGCATTCCTGGGAAGAATATTATAATGTATGACTGATAAGAGGCAGGCAAAGTAAATACATGAGGAGGCAGCTCACAAACAGAAAAAAATCTAATGCGGAGTCATTACTGCTGAGGAAATGTGGAGTGACTAGGCAGTTTTTCCTGTTGAGAAGGCACAGGGAAAAGAGCACCCCATACATTGCTGACCTGCATGGAAGGGAATACAGTCCTCTTGAGAGGGCAATTTGGCATACCCATCAAACTGTGAAAGCCTTTAGCCCAGCAGTTTTATTTCTAATAGCTATGAAAGCTCACTCACAAATGTACAAAGTGGACACAACAAGGATATACAGAGATACAACACTTTTTGTAATCATAAAAATCCAGTACCATCTATAACCTTATTGTAGCTTCATCAAACATTCTTCAAACTCAGGAAAAGTACATTTAATTGAGGCATTCTGTGCTATGTTCGTGTCGTTTTACAAAGCCAAAACTATAAGTCAATCCTGAACTGCAGTTAATAACAACCTGTACTCAAGTATGAGGGTGAGGTTCCTGGTGTCTGCAATTCACTTTGAAACAGAACAATAACAATAAAGTTGACTGACAAATGGGCAGAGGTTCAGACCGTCAGTTATAGAACCTATGTGATGGCATTCATGTGTTACACCTCCAAATTCATTTCTATGTTTCTGTTTGAATTTTTCAAGGTGAAAATTTGGGGGCCCAAGTTACAGGACAGCTTGTATAGTAGTTTTTTTTGTTAGGAAAAATAGAAGTGATTTGTACATACAGTACTGTTTCCTAAAGGAAACTAACCAAACTGCTAACTGTGGTCATCATGATACAGTGTACACGGGGTCAACTCTCATGTGCTGTCTGAGCTCACTGGGAAGCTGGCTCTGCAAGATGGCTTACACCCCACTTCAGATGCAAGCATGTTTATGTCATATGTCCTCCAAAACCGAGGAGGGACTGTCCCATCTAAGTCTGTGACAAGGAGGGAAGAAAACTGCACAACAGCCTAAAAGTAAAAACACTGTCCCTGAGAACAGCAGAAAGTGAGCCATCTCCAACAGAGGTTACAACTGCTCATCACGGTAAAAATACCTAACTCGGGATGGGAAGCTCAGCCATGGGCAGACCATCCATGGAGAGAAAGCTCACATGGGAAGTACAGTTGATTGCCTCAACTTCCCCAGTGCATTTCTGCTTGATTCGGCAAGCCCATGGCTTGAAGTCACCCATGTTTGCTATCAAAGTGGAGCTACTTCAGTCATTCGTCACTACTGGATGTTGCAAAATCCTAATTTGATGATGTTCTTCTGTCAAGTGGCTGCTTCTCTCTACTCACTACTTGATATTTATTCTTTTCTTTTGCTCACTATACTCACTCATTGAGACTGAACACATGGCCATCACATCTTTAGACCCCACAAAACACATGGCTGACAGAGTAGTGAGGAAGACGACTTTTATGTTTTATGTACATACTTATGTTTTCTTCTAAATTTATTAGTGAAGGCAGGTAACTCTAAATTCTTCTCAACCAATTGGAAAACAGAAATAGCCTAAAGCATAGACACCAATGACCTTATAAACAAAATGTTTGAGATTTCTCACTTCAAATTAGTTTGTTAATATAATGCAGAAAGATCTGCATAAAGCCATGTAAGATTTATAATTTAAAAAGATATTTCTGAGGGTTTTAATGAAAAAAAAGTCTTATTTAAGAAAATACACTCCATCAAAATTTAAAATAAAAAAGTCAAATAAGTCTAAATTGTCTTTAATTCTTCATAGCAAATGGACAATCTGCTAAACACAAGATTCCAAGGCCACACTATGTCAAAAAAAGCAAACACTTTCCCACGAAAAATCAAATGCCCACTTACCACTTGCAAATTCACTGAGATGAGCTGTAATTTTTCTGGCACTTGCATTTAGAAGTGGTATCTTCTTGAGTCATTCTTTTATTTATTTCTTTATGTTACTTATTCCATCATCTGGGCCTCCCTTCATTAACAGTTCTCCGTGAGTACCTATGAATAGTTCAACAATACTTTCTCACAGAGATAAAGACAGTGAGCAGGTAAATATCCTGAGAAAATGCCAATAACTAAAAGTGTTCAAATCAGAAATAAGGCGATCCCACCCCCAGGAGCACCAATGGTCATTATTCCTGGAAGCACTCTCTATGAAATCACTCAGTTCCCATAAAATCAAATGATCGTGTGTGCTGCATTTGGGCTCTTCTGAACTTCCTTAGCCACAAAGCACAGGGTCACAATGCATTCTGAACTCACTTGGTAAGAGTCAGGATAATAAAGATCAAAATGTGAAGCTAGAAGTTTCTAAGCATGATGAGTAAATTTAAAATCCATGTTTCATTTAAAATTTTTAACAAAAAATTTATCTTCCTGTAACCAAACCACTGACAGTCAACCACAAAAGTGAGTTCCTATAGTTCAAATGTTAAAATGTAATATTACAAAAAGCTCTACATAGGAAATACCAATTCACTTCTTTATTCAACCAAGTCATTAAATATACACTATCTCCTAGAGTACTGATGTTAAAGAACCTCAGGTCCTCCGGCAAAGCAGCAGGTGTTCTTGGGCACTGAGCCATCTCTCTGCCCCCACTAACTCTAACCAAGCTTAAAGTGGTCTCCTTCCCTTTGCCTTGGTCTTGGGGACCAAGTATTTATGACAAACTTGAAGAGCTGCTACCCCTCAATGGTAAATAAATGAATTCTGGGGTTTTTTTGGGGGGGGACCTGAGAATTACATGTAGTGCATTTTGAAATATTACCAAAGTCAATACTGCTCTGGGGTGGCTTCCTCTGACTAGCACTTTCTGTTAGTCACATTATTAGGAAAGAGTACAGAATAATCACCCATGAGTCAAATCCCAGGCACTTGGCTTAAAGTCAAGGAAGACATCACTCTCTGTGGAATACATGTATTAGCCCCTAAATCTAGAAGTTAGGGGATACCAATATCCCAATTGTATATAGAACAGTTAACATTATAGAACATTATATGTCATAGAACATTAACATTGTACATCTTTAAGAATATAAATAACTCATTAAATAACTTCAAATACACCACAATTAAAAAAAAGTTGCAGGAGTGTATCTTTAAAGACACCCATAAGGCTATTTTGACTTTATTCTACTCTAAAAATTAGTTAATCATAGCAGTCAACACTAAAATACCAGTCTTTAGCTGACTCTAGGAATCAGCCAATAAGCTAATAAAAATTCTAAAATATCACAGATAGTGTATTTACCAACAAAGGAGACCTAACTCTAGTATGGGCATTAAACATAAGGAGCTAGTGTCAAATTGTGGCACAGCCTCTTTTCACTTTCCAAGCTTCACTGCAAAACAGTGATATTAATGCCACACTTTAGAGAAAAGCTGCCTAGCAAGGAAGCAGCACTGCCCAAAGGTAACTTGAAAGGAAAGTGAATTAAAGGTAAGTGTTGCTTCTAACTTTCACAATTACTAGATAAAAGTATCCCTGCAACCCAACATTAAAAGTTGTACTAAAATTTAGCCATCCACTTTCTACTATGTTTAATACCAAAGCCAGGGAATTATTTGTCATAATAAACCCCAATGAGATGTCTCAGTGGGTAAAGGCACCTGCCATTAAGCCTGAAGACCTGAGTTCAATCTCTGGGACCCACATGGTGGAAAGAGAACCAATTCCTGCACCTTGTCCTCTGACTACACAAATTCGCATGGCAAACGTGCACCTACACATACATGCATACGTACACATTCACACAAGATAAACAAGCTGTCAGGAAAATCCCTTCAGTTCCTGCAGTCTTGCCACTAGCATGGTATCGAATTATCAGTATGCAGAAAGGAGGCATGCCACATGCTGCCTGATATATTTTGAAGCAGAAAAAGAAAACTACAGGTTTGATCTGAAACAGTCCCTACTCCAAATCTCAAGTACAAAGCAAGATGACAAACTAGGGAATGAAGCGTGGATGGAAATCAGCACCTGACTTCAGAAGCCGGTGAACACGGCCCACCAAGGCATTCGGGGACCCAGTTCTCCAAGAAGAGGTGGAAAGACATGTGGGTGCAGCAGTGTCCAAGTGTATTGCCATTGCACCTCCCGTGGTGCCAAGAATTCACTCTGTGGGAGGCCTTCAGTCACTGAATTTGAACAAACCTGAACATAAGCTGTTGCTCTTCACATGTATTTGTTACTCTGTACACTGGCCTCACGATAACGTACTTCAACACTGAGCTAGAGCTACACAGTGCGATAGACTCTCCCGACAAAAACATAACTTGGAAGACAGAATGGGAGCCACTAAAGACAGACTACTAAACATTGTCTCAGCCCGCACAAAAGTTCTGTGGGAATTTTCACTGAGGAATTTGGGAGTACAAGAACACAAAAGGCAACATCAGTGTAGGGTAGCAGCAGGTTCAATAAGAACCTTCCCCAAAAAATAGCACCAGGAAAAAACGTGCAGATAAAGTAAAAGCCAGAAATGAAGAGGCCAAGTAAGGTCCTTCCTGAGTGTTGACCAGGCATGTTCTTCCAAGTGGGAGAGTGAATAAGCCATAGCCCTTCAAGTAGCCACTGGGCAAAGTTAGCCTGTGACAAGAAAAACAAGCTAGATTAGGTTGCCCACACTTAGCAGGATTTACCAAAGCAGGTATGAGTTAAGTTCACTAGCAGTAAATGTTCCTAATCATGAAAACCTGCTGCTGAGCGGTGCACGCCTTTAATCCCAGCACTCGGGAGGCAGAGGCAGGTGGATCTCTGTGAGTTCGAGGCCAGCCTGGTCTACAGAGCGAGTTCCAGGACCACCAGAGTTACACAGAGAAACCCTGTTTTGAAAAACAACAAACAAACAAAAGGTACAGTTTACTGGGGACTCTTAACTAACAAATCATAATCCTGACAAGACAGGAAGGAGGTTTCTTTCTATTTTTGCTTTTCATCCTCCTTTCTTTTCTCCCAGTGACAGTGATCAAACCCAGGGCCTTGCTCATCCCAGGCAAGAACTCTACCACTGACTGACTTAGACACATGTAAGTACACACGCATATACAGGTGCATACATATATATGCGCACATATACAGGGAGAGAGATCAAACATCAATTTCAATAAGAGCCATTTATACACTGACTGTTCCACTAGATGGTAAATGGGTGATCTTCTATTTCTAGAACATTTGAAAAGTTGAGTCTAAGCCCTAATATTTTGTTAAATAATATAAGAAAGTCTACATGCCTTCTCTTTCCCTATGCTGAAAAAGTTTCCATAGGATCCATGTGGACATTCCCAGAGTTCTGTTTCTTTACTAATATAGGTGGTTTCCAATTGTGATTCTGAATCACCCACTATGAATTAGAGAAATCAGTCAGTGGGAAAATAAAGAAAAATGTTATGATCGACTGATTTCCCTTTGTCTGGATCCTAACTGCTTACACTGATGTGTAGATACTTAGGTGTTTATATTTTCTTAATAAAACAAAACATACCTAGACATCAGTTTCTCTTGAACATGTACTATTTTATTTCTTCCAGCTATAGCTCCTAAAGTATTAACAGAAATCTCCAATTTGAAGATATCTAGTATAATTCTGTTTTATACTCAAATTGAACTCTGGAGTTCTGGTACTACAAACGTATTTACTTTTTTTTTCCCATGAGATAGATGATTTAAATGTACCCTCACCGTGCCAAAAGGTGTTAAACTAAAAACATGGCATTTGCAAAATAAACATGGAAAAGCTTTAAAAACGTTTCTTGGAGAAGTTTAGCCTGGCTACCTAAATATATGGGTGAAAAAATAAACTGGATCCCTGACCTACTCATGACCCCACAGCTGGATAGTACAGAAACCAAAGCGAATCTGGTTTTTCTTTCCTCAACTCCAAATCGTATTTGTTTTCTTTCCAACTGATTTCACACCTCTTCAAAAGCTTTACTATTGAGAGAGGGCACAACTAAGGTAAAACAGAGGACCCCTCTGAACTTTATCTTTGAATCTCAAGCGCTGGAAGAACTTAATGAGATACTGCACCAAACCCTTTCATCTAGGAATGGCACACACTAAGCAGTCATCAAATAGTAAGTGCTATTATTATCTTTTACCACAAAGTAGGTAGTGAATTTTTTTCGGGGGTGCACATATTAGCAGTGGGTGGAGGACCCATTTGACAAGCCTTTTAAACTTACGCTTAATTACCCTTATTTGCCCTTATTTTGGGCTGCAATTTTACACTATGATTTATGACCCACCCACAATGACCTTGATTTTTTTTTCCTCCTGTACTTTTATGAACTGCTAGACTGCAGTATTTTCAAGTAATAATCGGCCAGGTCCTTTTAGCCCTGAAGATACAAACATCTTCCACTGACTCATAAGGGATCTTAAAATGTGACCCAAATACAGCTCGAGAAAGACCATAAATTTTAAACGACCACTGCAGTTTAAGTCCAGGTAGCGATTACAGAGAATGGTAACAAGTGCAAAGTGCTGCCATGCGGAAAGCCATTTTCTCAAAACCACCGGTGTGGCCGAGGGACAGGAGAGAGAAGGTCAATGGAGGTGCACAGTTTCTCCAGGGGATCCTCTGCAGCTCCGCACCAGCGACCTCGAAATGAATGAAACGCGCGGCCACACCGACAGCCCGGGCCCCGGAGGTGCTAGGAAGCCGGAGTCCCGGGGAGAACTCGGTGGATTTCTCTCACCACCCCAGTCAATTCACCCGGCCCGGGAGGGGCCGCGCGCGGCCTCCGGGAGGGATGCTCCGCGGCTGGTGAAGGACCGCCCGCCGGCCCACACTCACCGCCGCCCGCTCCGCAGTTCTCCGCTCGGCTCCGAGCCTCCGCCGCCCAGGCCGGGCCGCACTCCCCTTCCGCTTCCGGGAGCCGCGGCGCCGGGACCGGCCGAGTGGGTGTCGGCATGCCCGCGCGCTCGCGCGGAGGCACGGCCGCCGTCTCCGCTTCGCGCCCCGGAGCTGCGATGGGAGCCGCCGAGGGCCGAAAGACCTGAAAGCGCTCGGCAGCCCAGCGCTGAGCCTAGCAGGCTTTCCTCTAAGTTTACCTGCGCCTCCCTGTCCTGCTGCCCAGGCCCTGCCCAGGAGATCCGCCCGTGTTCCCACACCCTCCCTGCATAAGAGCACCCTTAGCTTTAAGCAGTGTTCTCATCATCCTTCTATCAGGGGGACAGACCTTTGTCCCTAGTGACAAGTTATGGATTTCCATGGTACTTTGCTTCAAAATTCAGTCTGCAACATTTGATATCAACAGCATTGGATCTTATAGGGAATGCCTAGGCTCCAATGTACCTGAATTTTAATAGGATCACGGGTGACTCCTATCAGTACACCCCAAGGTAGAAAAGCATCGTGTTCAGTATGAACGTGGCCTTTAGACCCTCTGTTGGGATGACCTAGTCAGTCAAGTTTTTCCAATTCTTGTTGGCAACCTAAATCTTTGTATACATTTCAGGAGATCTCTGTAAGTTGCCAGTTTTCCAAGCAGTGAAACCTAGAAAGAAATTGTTGGACTCGGCAGTTCAAATAACCCATCTCCCCATCTAAGTTGTTCCCTCACAAACGCCTGAGATAACATGACTAAAACTTTCTGCACCTCACTCCAGCTCCTAAAACAGGGCTGTGGGAAGCTTACACTGTTCTGGTGTGTGGAGCTAGGCGGTTACACCTGCATGACCCGAAAGGGACATACAGTGTGGTGAGGAGAGAAACTGCTTGCAGTAGGAAGTCTGTACTTCTTTTTGAGTAGTATTGAAAGCCTTCCAAATGGAACTGTTTCTGGTGGTACCCAATTACTCAGGTCCTGGGATAACAGCTGTACTAACTCCAAACTTTCCTTCCACTAGCTTGTGTCATTTTCCGTAGAATCCCTTTAATTTCATTCCCCTAAAATGTCTTCTTTCTTCTCTCAGGCTGAGGCAAGATAGGAAGATAGAGAAAACAAAGGACCTGGAAAAGGAAAAGTATAATATCACCCTAAGATCTAGCTTTGATTTCCTCTTGGCTGAGTGTCAAGAAACTTCAAAACAACCTAAAGCCTAGGTTGCCTTCAGAGATAATGTTCATTTTCCCAAATACATCTTAACAATGGTAAAAATCACGGTGGTCACTTAGGCCCAGAATGGTTTGGCCTTGAATTCAACTCTATTAGCACTAATCTCCACTCTAAATCTATAAAAAAATAAACCTCATAAAACCACCTTGCAATCTATTTACAAAAAGCGCATTCTTTGGTTTGTCTGGTTTTATTTTGTTTTCAAAATAGTGTTTCTCTGTGTAGCTCTGGCTGTCCTGGAACTCACTCTGTAGACCAGGCTGGCCTTGAACATAGACATCTCCCTGCCTCTGCATCAAGGACATTCTTTAAGATAAGAGAAATAAGTAAATCATGCCCTTTTTTTTTAATAGTTATTTATTTATTATAGTATTCTGTCTGTATGTATCCCTGCAGGCCAGAAGAGGGCATCAGATCTCATTATGGATGGTTGTGAGCCATCATGTGGTTGCTGGGAATTGGACCTAACACCCCTGGAAGAGCAGCCAGTGCCCTTAACCTCTGAGCCATCTCTCCAGCCCCGCCCTTTATTTTTAAACTGTACTTTTAAACTGTTAAAAGTTTAACTTTTAAACTTTGCCTAATCTTTAAACCTTGTAAATTACTTACTTTGAACAAGTTAACTTAGAAAGCTGAAGAGCTATATATCTGTGTGTGCACACATACATATACAAACATATAGTTATATATCATAAAGACTCCTAGCATAACTGCCTCCCCTCCCCCCCCCACACACAATCATGTCTCAGGTGTGTAAGATCGTCCTTTCCTCAAGCAGACTGTCTCCCTCTCTGTTTCTCTCTCTCCTCTCTCTCCCATAATCCTACCTCCACATGCACTTAAATCTAAAATATGTGTTGTCCCTTATTGATAATAAATACACTTTGCTCTGACTGTTAGCATTCAGTCATTTACACCGGCCAGAGCTAAATCCTGGCAGAATACTTCAGCTGCTGCCACTACTTAGAACTCCCCCTGTGTCCACACCTGTGTGAGCTATAGCCCCTTGTAAAAGGCAAGTCCCCTCTCACCCCCCCAACCTCTAGTCCCACAGACCTCTCCTGTTGCCCTCTCCCTTCCCCCCCCCCTAATAAATCTCCCACATGAGTTCTGTTGTATGGTGGTGTTACTTTCCTTGCCACCACTGCTAAACATTAACACTGACTAGTCCTTACATAATTCTTTTCAGAATGTAGTTCAGGATGTAGCTTTACTTTCATGGAGGCCCTCCAATGGCAATGCTGTGTTGCATGGTGAACTCAACACCATCCTTCTGTCTCCGGCTCCTGAATGGAGGGATTACAAGAGTGTGGCTCTATGTCTGTCTTTTGGACACGGTGCACTTCATGCTAACCAAATTGTGAGTGTGTGGGGTCGGGGGTGGGGATCACCTAGAACCCTGCCAACACAAAGTTCATTTGTTTAGATAGCACTTATGGAACTTGCTTGCACCTTCATATTATCACGAGCTGCTAGGGATTTGAAAAAGTGTTGTTTCTGATTGAAAACACTTTTTATGACCTTTAAGTTACAAATTAATTTTATTTTCATGGTGTGATCCCCAGAAAAGCAGCATCTGGGTCACCCGGGAACCTGCGAAAAAATCGTAGTTTTCAGCTATATCCCAATCTACAGTACTAGAAATTTTGGAGGAGAAGCCTACAAACCTGTATAACAACCAGATTCAGAACACACACTCAAGTCTCAGAATTGTTCAGCTAGACCATTGCATGCTAAAGCAACCCAATGGTAGACACCAGCTATATGCAAGTTTTATTCCATTTCAAGTTAACAAGTTCTCCTTTCACACATAGCTATGGTGTTGGAAAGCTTGTCACAGTTAATTTTGAAATAAGTAACTTTGGTTATCATCATGCATTTGAGATAGTGAGATTTTTGTTACTTGGTTTCTTTGAATAGGGAAAAATAAAAAAAAGGTAAGGGGTAACTTTGAAGGAAAATACTTCGAATGAATTCCCCAAACCCAGTGACCTGAATTTCATATTGTTTTGATGTCTCTTCAGACATCTCTGTGAAGGGGAACCATCTGTGTCAAATGATCTCAACAAGTGCCCAAAATAATTAGTTGAGACATATGAGTGTATATGAAAACTGGAAGTATACACTTTTTTATGCCTGTTTCATAAATTAAGCTGATTCCACAGAACATTTTCTAGGGAAAGTATGGAAGTAAGTCAGTAGCCAGAAAAATATCCCTCCTACCGTGAACTGGTTTAGCATGGGAAGTTAAAAGGTATAGACAAAGGACCACATCCCTCATTCCATGATCCGTGCTAAGCACTGATTGCATTGATAGACACATGTCACAGCAGACACTTGCCTGAAGAGGATTTGGTTGTTACTGTTGTTGGTTTTCTTACTGGGGCCTCAAAAATGCCAGGTAAGAACATGACCAATGAAGAACACCCCCAGCCCAAAAGAGCCTTTCTACTTAATTTAAGCATGGAAATATGTCATGCACCGTATTTCCCTCCAGAATTCTGTTCTACTTCATGGATCTGTGATGCTGAAGCATAATTACTAATCAAACTGATTGTATCTGCGAGTTAAAAAAAAGAAAAGAAAAGAAAAGAAAACGTAGATCGGGAAAGTAGCAGCGCTGTCACTGCCAACATAGTGTCTGACAAAATCACGGGCAGAGCCCTTGTGCAGATAAGCTCCGCCAACTGCTGTGCTTCTATGCCAATACTAGGGAGGACTGGATTTGACTGCAATTTCCAAAAGTCGGTGCAGTCCAGAGTTTAATCAGCACTGGCTAATAGCCCTTGGCAGCTTTGGGTGGATGGCGTTCTCCACCTGCCCAGCTGGGTACCATGCCCTAAGCACCCACATTTGATGCACATTCATGATTTCTTGGTTGCTCTAGTCATCACCTCCATCTGTGTGAGTGGCAGGGTGCCCATTCCAGAATAGACTACTAATCTGAAAGTTGTTCTTAACCTTTTTTTGAGTAGTACATCTCTTTGAACATAGGATGGAAGTTGTAGATCCCATCATCAGAAAAGTATACACACACACACACACACACACACACACACACACACACACACGCACACACACACACACACATATGTGTGTGTGCACACTTACTTCATATATTCATGTATAAAGTTCTACACACCACCCCACCTTCCTACATTTTAAGAGGATCACAAGGAAGTTATGAACATCAGGTTAAAAACTCTCCCTAGGATGTTAAAAGTATATTAAGGTCAGCTTTTAAATTTCAAATAGCTAGGGAAACTCTGAAGAGTCACTGGGTTTTTAACAGGAGAGTAAAAGCAATCCTAAACAGACACAAGCTAAGTGTTGCTGTTGCTGAGAAGCTAGGTGTCTCAACAGGGTGGCCCGGGATGGCCTCATGGAGAAACAAAAGAGAGCAGGACTTGGGGTCTGAAGTAGGGTTCCAATTTCCAGAGGAAGGAAATGTGATTGTGTGAACATCAGGGCCCTGTGGTATGGATCAAGTGTATAACAGATAGAGATGAAAAGGAACTGAAACAGTCAAATCATGATGAGCCACAAAACCAAAGCTGTGTCTAAAGAAGAGCCATTAGACAAGGGCAATTTCCAGCTCTAAGCCGGAAAAGACTTACTGAAGCCATCATTGTCAAAAAGCAGAGGGGCAAATTGTTTGGAAAGATTTCAATATTCTAAGTTGAACCTGGAATTTGGTTGCTGGTTGCTCTGGGTTTTTTGACTACACTAAATAAATATTAACTTGACATCATTACATTTTGATAAATGTCGAAGGGAATATATTCTGGTAGGTATTCCTATGAATTTAGATAGGACACTAAACAAGTTAAATCTGTTTGAGATGGAAAGAATGAAAAATCAACTAGAAAGAGAAATAAGCATGACACGCACCATGCTGGGAAGACAGACAGACAGACAGACTAAGCTGCAAAGAGTAGACTGCAGCATTGTTGCTGCTGAGGTGACAGAGCAGTTAAACTATACCATAATGGGACCCTCAGATATGACTTCTTTCCACGGAAGCCTTAGGCTGCTCGCAACTTTCATATATTACTTCTGATATGCAGCTCCACAGCCATCTTTACTTCCTGTCACCATGCAATACCTAGTTAATTCCCTCCTCCTAACCCCACCTCCAAATGCCAATCAATCCCAAAGTGACCTGTGTATCCTCAGATTCAACTACATGTTTCTCAATAAAAGTCCACCTTCTAAGCCCACCTGCAGCCCCTCATCCCTCTGACCTAGGGGTGAGTATCTCCCCTCCCTGGGAAACAGCAAATCTGACTATGTCAGCTATGAGCCTCTTTCTGCTCCTCATCGGCTGATTAGGTCCTAACAGACCATTTAATGATGAAAGCTTTCCATTGTCACAACTCAAAGTCAATGTTCTTCAGGACAGTCTCCTTTCTGTGTCTATGGCACAATAAAGTAGCTGCTGCTCCCAGTAATAAGACTCAGCAGTTTACACTAGGACTCTTCCAAGGTGGGAGGATCTGATGCTTTGAGACAATCACCCTGTTCCCTCATCCTTTGAAGGAATGTGGATCAAAGTAGACAGCAAAGAGGAAACCTTCTTGTCTGGGTATTGGTGACTGAACTGGGTTTTGTGCATGTTAAGCAGGGGCACTGCCACTGAGCTACATCCACAGCCCCTGGTTTTCTGTAGATAAGTTTTGGCTATGTAGCCCAGGCTAGCCTCAAATTCTTGATCCTCTGCTTTCTACAACCCAGGTGTTGGGATTATTGTTATGTGCTACCATACCTGCCTGGAAAATGCTTTATTGATACAACCTACTTATATATAGCTTAAGTTACTGTATCTAAGGAAATATGATTAGCCTAAAAGAGTAAGGCAGTATATGAGTCTAGAAAGATGATGAAAATTCCTGCCTTGGAAAAAAAAGTACAAAGAATATGTTAAAGTAGAGAAGGTTTCAAGACATGGTGAAGCGGTGGAACATTTGCATAGCATGTGCCAGGTAATGGGTGCCATCCTCAAATAAATAAATAAATAAATCATAATTTACAAGACAAATTTAATGGTGACAACCATCAGAAGCAGAGATCAAAAGAGATTTCACTCTAAGAAAATGGACAAGTGTCATAGCAATACATAAGTGATATTCTAGGATTGGTCTGGGGTAAGACTGCTCTTTGCATTCTGGAGAGTTCAGTCAGCAGGGATGACTGAGATGATAGGAGGGTTAGGTCTCCAAGAAAGAGGATGTAGTAAAAGCAGAGAGAAGAAGGCTGAATCTTCAGACCAAGCTAACATATATTAAAGATAAGAAAGAGGAAGAAATGATTGGATAATTCCCTATGGAGCAATTATTTACAAGTCAATATCCAGCCCTGTTTTCTATTGAGCGTCAGATCTGTACATTATAAAAGAAGTCTTCCCTACCCCATACACACCCTTGTTTATTATGTACACTCAAATATTCAGAGTCTTTGGGATCAGCTATGAGAGTCAAGGGAAGTACTATTGTTCTTAATAAGGCAGGCTAATCCTCCCTACCTCGATTTCTCTGAAGACTTCTTGTTAACCTGTTTGTTAGTGGTTGAGTGAAGCAGTGTGAGAAAACAAGTTCCCAGTCCCAAAGAGAAGAGAGATCACCACTCCAAATGAAGTGTCTCTACAAGACTATTTTACTCTTGATCAAAATGGTGTTCTCACAAAAGCGAAGAACAAGCATCCTGGGGTAGGAAGTGCACGTGGCTTTAGTTCCAACATGGGTGGTGTATTATCTTTCCCCCATTGGTTGGGATTGGATCTCAGTCTTTCACAATTGGCTAGTTTAAAAGAATTGCAAAGGAAATGAAATAAAGCAGAAAGGGGTAAGCCACATTAGCCACTTAAGTTCCCAGAATGCAGCAGGGCTTTTGTGTGAATAAAGGTGTTACTGGAAAGGAGGGATTAAAATGTTTGCACAAGGGTTTTACACAGTGAGGCAGAGAAAAAGATTTGTAAAGAAGTCTTAAAAGGTGAGGAAGAGAAAAAGATTTTAATTTCTCATTATACATAAAGCTTTAGTGTTTGACAGAAAGGACTAAATTTAACAGTTCTTGCAGCAGGTACCTTTAAAGTGTCCATTTCTTCTAAAACTTCAATGGAGCATGCCCTGAAGCACCCCTGTACATCTTCCCATCTGCTATTTTTACGATGCAAACTAAGCATCTTTGCATTCTTGCCCACCATCTTAACCTTTGAACATGTGCTTGATGGGTTTGAGCCAAGCATGCACAGAATATGTCTTCCATATTTCCTTCTTAAAGTATGACTTTCAACTGAGCATGCTCAGGAAAGTGCCTGCACACATGACTTTGTATGAACTCACCAGGTTTCATCTCATGGTAATTCTAGTTTGGGTTTTACACTCACCAAGATGCAAAGCCATCTAATTTGATAGTAACTTGAGTTAGTGCACAAAACAAAAGCAACCTCAATAACCTCTTGACTTATGGATGTCATGCTTGTTTAAAGCCTCTTTTCCTTCTTAAATATGTGGTATCTCCATTGATAGCTTAAGTAAAGAAACTTGTCACATCGGGCTTCTGAGAAGTAAGGGATAAGTGGTTGTGAACATTTTAACCTTTGCCCATTTCTGTAGCAGGAAGCATAAGCAGTAAATGACTTAGAAGAGGTGCAGGGGTAAAGGAGATAAGTTGCCCATTGTGCTATTTGCAGAGAATTAGTTATAAGGCCAAGTGCTGTATGTCTGTCCTTGTCCACCACAACACATACAAAAAAAGAAATGTCAATTTAAGTGACTAGAACCCTCAGGATAGGGTGGGTAAAACATTCTATAATGAGATAGAAATAGTTTTGATTCTTGAGCCTAATAGTTTTTGTTGCAACTATTCAGCTCTCACATTGTACTGGAAAGCAGCCTTAGACAGTCTGTAAATAAGCAGGAAGACTGGGTACCAATAAAATTATAATTTCAACAATGGGTTCAGGCCCTGTTTGGTCTATTACATCAGTGTTTATGGACCCTTGCCTTGTGGAAAAATGAAGGGAGGAGGCATTTGAAGTAATTGTCAGAATGGTGACTGGACAGTTGGAGATGGGTCTGAGTCAGGCAGGTCTTTACCTGCTGCAGACACTGAAGGGTTTTAGACATTCGGGAAGTGAGAGAAGAAATGGGGTCAGGAGAGGGAATAGTCAGAGACAGGAAAGCATAATGAGGCTGATTGTGGTGCCAAGGAAAGACCACAGGATTTGGTGATTAGAATTTTCCTGGAGAACTTAGAATGCTTTTGCATGCCTAGATAATTCAAGGGAAGGTAGATTATTTGGAAGTGGAGGCATTGATTATTGCCACAAGAAATAAGATAATCAAAGAAGTTGCTCCTTATTTGTGTTTTAGGATGGAGATACCTGGATTTATCTTTAGGACAAAATCCTGAGACGGGAAAAGAAAGACAAATTAGAATTGGGAGCTTACACAAAGTGAGAGCAGAGACAGCAGTAGAATCAATAGACCCAGCAGGAAGGTTCGCTTCACCAGGAGAAGGATCAGTTACTCAATCTGCAAAATCAAAAGACAAACAAGAGGCAGAAGGATAGTAGATGGGAGATGTTTAAACAGAGAGAAGGACAGCTGAGTGCTTATGTTAAATGGCTTCTAGCATCTCAATTAGGGCACCAGAACAAATGTGTTCTCAAAAGACTCAGCACTGGGAAGGGACTGGGCAACTAAAGAGACAGTTCACACCTCTAGGTGGCTAAGGAGACAAACAGTTCACACTTCCCAGTGGAAGTCTGTCAACTGCAGTATAAACCATTGAGTCCTTTAAGGAAAATCAAGGTACCAGAAAATAAACCAGCAATTTCTGTTGTGTCTTACAGCTGTAAACACTGGAGAAATAACTTTTAACAGATTTTTCCAAATATATGAATTCAACAGACCATCTTTGAGTTCATGACATCCACATCTAATACCTGGAAAATTTAAGTCACTGGCATTTCCCTTTTTGACACTCCACAGTGCCACAGAAGGAAGTCTTAGGCTTAGCTGGGTAAACACACATAAGTTCACAAGTGAACACACACACACACACACACACACACACACACACACACACACACACACAAACTGATTAACATGAGTGGAATAGCAAATATTCCTGAGAAACTTTGCTAGGAAATGCAGGATAAAGTCGTGAGGAGAAAAGCCTGCAGCAAACAGGCATCTAAGAATTCAGTAGAATCAACAGTGAAAGACCAGCTGGCTGCCCTGAAGATGCATCTTGGGTTTACTAGTTGCCTGTGCATCTCGGGATAGTGACAGCCACAAAGCTCGCAGGTGCACACAAGATACAGCACATACTGCATTTCTGACAGTCTTGTTCTTTGTCCTCTCAGGCAAGTGGAAAGTTTTACTATGACAGCAAAACAAAAAGTCACTCCTAGTTAGTGTTTTTTCTAGCAAGCACTAGCCTGAACACTCCTTAATCTCTTTAACTTTTGCTGCTTAGGAAGAGCCTGGGGATGTGACTGTATGGAGACACATAGGCAAATGCTGGAGCTTGACCTCAGGTTTAGAAATTCCTGCATCCTTCTCAGGCCTGACTTGTGAAAGTTGGAATTCTCAGACTCCTTCCTGGATGTGCTGTCATTTATTAATTGCTACAGGAACTATGAGGCTGTCATTATGAAGCCTCGTGTAGGTGCTATGTAACTATTAAGGGTGTATTAAAATTATAGAGTATGCAGTAGCAGCTGAGGCTGTTCTGTGGAGAGTTTCAGCATGAAAACATACCACACTACAACTCCCATGACCCCTCCTTCTTACAGCTGCCCCAAAGCACTCCACAGACTGCAATTTTAACTCTTTAATCACACCAGGAGTGACTTGACTGGTAGCTACACTCAAGCAAGCCTCTTCCCTTAAACCAGGGTATATATATATAGTTAATGATGCAGATGCCTTGTTACATATTCACATATAAAAATGAGGGCAGGTGGATTTTCTTTGGTGTTTCTCAGAACAAGGAAGGGCCTTTTCCCTTACTGTTCAGACAGGTGAGTGGAGGTTCATTTGAGAGCTAGATGAGCAGCCAGGTTTGGCGTAGGCTGTGTGTACCATGGATGCAGTTCTGGCAATGAGACATTTATCTGATCTGCTCCTGAAGTCAACCCAGATCATATGGGACTTGACCGATTCTGGAAGTCTCATTTATTCCACCAAGGTCTCTATTGCTCCACTATGGTATCATGCTGGAAAGAAAGCACTAGATGCAGAAGGTGCCTCTCATAATGCAAACAACTGGGTGATAGCTTAAAAATGTGAATTTTCTTAGGAATGGTGACATTATCTTAACTATATATAATAATACCCATAATTCTTAGGAAGTATAACCAGTACGCTAAAAATGAAATGTCAGAATACTTGAAATTCACCTTTTTTTAAAAATTCATTTTTAGTTGTGTGTGTGTGTGTGTGTGTGTGTGTGTATGTGTGCACCCACCAAGGCCAGAAGAGGACATTAAGTCCCCTGGGACTGGAGTTCTGTGTGGTTAGGATCTGTAGGACAGGATGAGTGGTTAGCTGGAAGAGCTCTAAGTGAGCTACCTTGCTGAGCCCTCTCTCTAGTCCCTGACATTTACTTTTCACATTGTCCAAAAAAAAAAAAAAGAATCAAATATAAATATACACATCCATACAAGTTGAAAGACAAGAGAAATATGACAGAATGCCAAAGCTGTTGAACTGAGGTGAAGAGCTTGGAATTATTCCTGTCATTTCTCACTTTTTCAACTATTTTGCATATAAAAAATATTTTACAGAAAATTCAGAGTCCTGAGAATGCCCCCCCAATCCACTGAATCAGACTCCCAGAAAGAGACATTGCTATTGAGTATCTGAAGCAAGTTTTAGCCCATAATAGTTGAAGTATTGAACCATAAAGCTGAACTCCAATAAAAGAGTAAATGCAATTTAAAAATGTGTGTGTTTTTTTTTTTAAGTGATATCTAAGAGAAGTAAATCAACTTAGTTAAAGACCCAAGTTTCTTTGGATAAGACAAGACCAAAGCAAAAAGCGTTGAGTAAAACTCTTGCTTCACAAGAGTCAGGTCCTAGAGTCAAGTCATCAGTGACAACAGCAGCACACGCAACAACAAAAGCAATTGAGTAAATCAGAAGTGTGACTCCCAGCTTTCCACACCCCAAACCGGAAGAACTCAGTAGAGGCAGAAAAGTGCAGGCCTGTGGCAGCAGTGGGGGAACAGCACCGCCAGCCTCCGGCTCTCCCAGAGTCTGAGCAAGTCTTCCGAATTCCCCTTTTTTAGTTCCTGTTTACTGTTTTGTTTAGCTATTTTTGGTTGCTTTTTGTTTTTTAGTGCTGGGTTTGAGCCTAGACTTTGCTAGGTGTGGTCAGAGATTTTCAGTCACTCTATATGTTCTGTTGCCTGGCAAAACATTATCTGTGAGACACATAGACCAAAGTACTGTCCCCAGCTCCCACCTCCAGGCTTTAGAATAGTTTCTGTATTTCAAAAGCTCAAGTATACTAGAATTCTAGTATAGAGACAGAGTTGTCTATGGAATAAAACCCAAACTCCTCAATAAGATACGTTCTGTCTTCTTGAGCAAGGAAGCTGGAAAAGACCACTAAAGGTACCCCAATGAGTCAACCCAATTCCCGAGACTCCCTAGATTCACAATGTATCTATTTTGAATTGATACATCTGTGGGCTAGATACATTTGCAGACTTTAATTAGGAGCTTAGGGAACTGTAGATAACTGAGTACTTGGAAATGAGATGAGCAAGGGGAAAGACACTAAAGTGAGATCAGAGGGGGAAGTGGCTACTGTCTACTGTGACACCAAAATAAATAAATAAATAAATAAAGGTGATCTGCTTTATAATGTTTTTGAAAGCATGATATATAATTTTCCTGTATTTATTAAATCCAAGCACAGTAGTTTTAGTCACAAACTGCATTATAAAGATAAAGATAAAGACAAATCAATAGAAGTAAATGTATCTTTACTCGAAAACCAAATTACACTCATGAATCATATTTGTACTATAATAATGATAGTGAATGAGTATCATCATGTTTGTTACTCTGCTTCATTTTTATTAACATTAAATACTTTCTTTTTTTCCTTTTTTTTTAAATTTAAATTAGAAACAAGCTTGTTTTACTTGTCAATCCAAGTTCCCGCTCCCTCCCTTCCCCACCTGCCCCCACCTACTCCCTATCCCATCCTCTTTCTGCTCCTAGGGAGGGTGAGTCCTTCCACCGAGTCTGCTTTATAATTTTCATTACAGTTTTGCCATGATCTCATCACCCTTAAGGACAAACAGGGAAATGCGGCACAAAGTCTACTTTTGCTTGTTTGAGAGCCCCTGTAATGACCTATACTACAGCTCATGATCCCAAGCAAGTTCCCTGGAGCATTGTTTATCAATGCTCTAAGATACTACTAAGCTAGGTGGAAGCGTCTAGAAGAGGACATCCTTTGCCTGAGGTAAGTATTCACTTCCTTTTTTGACCAGGAATCCAGATTCCTTTTCGATGACATGATTGTACTGTACAAAACACACCTACTGGAAATTCTTGTTTTCTAGACTGGTCATGAAAGAGGTATGTTTCTTTTGGTTGGAAGGTAAGAGGAAGTAGTAATAATTTCCTTGGAAAGTATTAACCCAGACCCCTCCCAGGTGAGTCTCTGATGCTTCTTGCTTGTTTGCTTGTTTTGTGTTTTTTTTTTTTTTTTTCTTTTCCTTTTTCAGAGGAGGAGGAGGACAAAGAAGTGGCGGAATGGAAGCAATAGAGTGACAATCTGAGCTGACAATGTGGGTGGGGACACTTGCTTTAGGAAACTACCATTACAGGAAAGTGCCCTTCCTTCACTCAGTGAGGTTACTCACCTTGTCACCTCTACAGACTCCACAGTGCAGATCTAGATTAAACAAGGCAAACAGAATCATGGGCTGCACTCAAAACTATGACTTCAGTCCCCAACAGAAACCTGACCTTCCGGCCTTCCTACAGGAAGAGGCATATGCAGGACTGTTCGACAGTTTCTTCAGGCATCTCTGACCTCTGGTCTTCCTCTCTATTCCAATTTGTTACCTTGCGGTACAATCTCTGCCTCTGGGAAACCTTTGAGATCATCAGGAAAATGTAAAGCTTTCTGCTATGAATACGCCCAACACTTGTGCACATTTCAGTGGTCCAGGCACATCTTTTACAGTATTCCACTCAAAAATTCCATGTTGCTTACATGTGTGCACTGGTATTCACAAGCCCCACACATGTAAGCCACCCTTCCAAGAGTAGTTCATGAAACATATTCATTTATGCTCATTTCATTCCTTTAACATTTTTTTCTATCTTGAAGCACTGGGGGAAGAAACTTGAGTCTGGGAATCATTTACCTCTGACACTTCCTAACCTTTAGCAAGGTTACTGTTGTGGGGGCCTGAGCATCATCAAATATAAAATGGCACTGAATTTTTTACTCCATTCATTTTCCTACAGATTCAATGAAATTATATATAAAATCTCTCTCCACATATATATGTGTGTGTATGTGTGTGTGTGTGTGTGTGTGTGTGTGTGTGTGTGTGAGAGAGAGAGAGAGAGAGAGAGAGAGAGAGAGAGAGAGAGCTTGGCACTGTTCTTGACACATTATCTATGTTCAGCATATGAGGTACATTAATATTGCTCTATTTATACCTACACACCTCTGTTTATCAAGCTCCTGCACACTCTGTACTAGACTCCCCTGATAACTGACTGCAATGGAGAAAGATTCCCCCATGCAACCTCTGTTCTCATGGAGCTTAGAACTCAGTTAATGACACAAACAGAACTATAACTATGATCTGAGATGAAGTATGATGTAAAGAACCACAGTACCCGTGGATGCATACAAGCAGTGAACCCAAACTTGGCTGGGGTTATGGAAGGCTTTCCTCGGAAAGCAGTTTCTGAGCTTGGGGGTGAGATTTTGGAGGGATCAGCACAGTATGCTTTATAAAAAAATGAGTGGGAGGCAAAAAAAATAACATGTATTTACTTGCTCCTGTACTATAGACTTCAAAGGTCTGGGATTAAGTCCAGATAATCATGTGTCTATATATTCATATTCTTTGTACTGTGTTCATCACAGATACACATAAATTCTCAACAACACTCACATAACATACACTCACATAACCAGGAAATGTCTCCTAAAGGGATTTATAGCATCCAAACACATAGTAAAGTCTCAAGGATTAGAAGCTCTAACTATGCCTGCAAGAGTCATACATAGCCTTATCTGTTGTGTACATCATCTTTAATGCACACTGAAAGGTTTGAAGTAGAAGAAAATGTATACTGTTTGTCTTTAAATAGCCTTAAGTTCTCAGTGTAGTGTCTTGTATAGTATAAATCTCCTAAAAATTCAGGGATTGAATGACATTCTTAATTAGCAATTCAAGGATTCAAAGAAAATCTTGTACCTCCAAATACTAGAAACTGGCTATGATGGCAAACACCTGTAACCTTGCCACTTGGGAGATGGGGATAGGAGAATCAGAAATTCTAAGTCATCCTTAGCTAAAGAGTGAGTTCTAGGCCAGCCTGGGCTAGATGAAATCCTTTATTTAAAATAATAATATCAGCATATTAATATCCTCAAACACAATTGGAATCAGGATTGTCATGTGGCTTGTTTGATCTAACCATGGGATAAGGGTCATTTGTGATACTTCTAGAACAATCTTCAAGAATAATTGCATTATCTTTTCCTTTCTTTGTCTCAGACAAGATGATTATTCCAGAGGTGTCTGCTCCTGTCAAATGTGTAGGCCCTGGAAGAATGTGAAGCAGAGGCAAAGCCAACCAGTGACAAATGCATTATGTGTGAAAAACAACATAGACCCTTGTCAACAAATGCCAAAAACAAGTACAAACTGGGAAAATCAAATCTTAAATCTCATTCAGCTACTCCCTGTAGGGAATTCTGTACGTCAGCTTATAGAGAAACATTCAGGAAAAATATCTAAGAGGTGTTGGAGAAATAAAGCAAATGCTGTGCAGAGGAGAAGCCGCCATAGACCACTGAAGGAGAATATGTCAACCATTAAAAGGGCACCACTTTAACGTCCCCGCTTCTAGAGACCATGCTATAGAAAACAGCCTGTCTTTAGCATGCTGCTCTGCATACAGCATATAGCCCGTTCATGCTCCCCTTTCAGTTGCTTGATTTTCAAGCTCCTTGACCATCCCACCACAGGAATGGAAGCTCTTCAGGAGCCAAGCTTCTGTTTAACTTGCACTCAAGCTAGTACACAAGATATGTGTACCTAGGGAACCTTTGCTGAATAAAGCATATACACAAAAAGAATACTACGTGCTACCGAACAATGTGTGTACAAGACTGACACAATAGCAGAGCAGATCCAAAGTTAAAAGTACATATTCATGGGAATGACGATTGGGGAGGTTAATGTTGGATGTCTTCCTCAGTATCCATCTAGCAGAATCTCTTATTGAGCCTGGAGCTCATGGATTTCTCTAGGCTGGCTGGTCCATCAGCTCCAGCAATCTGTACATACACACACACACACACACACACACACACACACACACACACACACACACACAAACACACACACCAGGGCTGGGCTTACAGATTTGTGTCACCACTTAACTTTCACATGGGTCCTGGGGACAGGAACTCAAGTCTCAAAGCTTGTATGACAAGCACTTTACTGACAGGGCCATTTTCCCAGCTCTAAACCTTCTTTCTTTCTATCTTTTCTTTTTTATGAGAGGAAAATGAAATCAAAATTTAGGGAGGCATTTGTAGAAGGGCCAATGAAGTCATTGTAATGTTTGACATAGAACCTGGTCCAGTCACTAAAAAGCTAAGGAGGTCCGTGATTGTGGCTTTTTATGGATGCCCTGTATAGAACATCAGTCAATACCACAAGTGAAAAGCTTCCATGCTTAATGTGGTCCCCTAGCTATGTAAGTAAAGCAAATATATCTGGACCAGAGTGTGACAGAAGGAGTGCTGTCTTGTCATCTTTTACTGTGAACTAGTCTATACACAAATGGAAATACAGCCATAAGTAAATCTAGATTCTCAAGTCTATTAAAAGAAAGGAAAATACTGCCCATGGAAGTTTAGACAAGTTGCTTTTACTTACAGGTTTGACTCTCTTTACTGGTAAGATAGGTGATTGCCTGCTTCATATGTTTTTTTGGAGAGCAGTAGATGGGTTTAAAAGATTCATTTGCTGTCTGATGGATACACACTACCGGTGTGTTTCTTCTCATTAGTGTCCTGTGCTCCTGTGTTTTATACATTGAGCCACTGGACACTGCTTTTTTCTTGCAAGTAAAATGTTTGTGAAAGGATGCTCTTATGAGCTTCCCACAAATCACTTTATGAATGTAAGCTCTGACCCCTCAATCAGCTAGCCCATCTGGAGTTTGCATTCGAGGAAAGAACAGGCCAGAAGTTTGAATAAAACTAATCATTGTTTGGAGCTTGGGTTTGAGAGTCTCTTTGCAAGTATAGATAAAAGGGATTTGTGAGGATGTAAGGAGGAGAAGGGGACCCCAATTGGCAGAGATGGGTTTACATAATCAGGGTTAGGCAGTTGCACACTAGACAGATGCTCAATAGCTTTTGGCACCAAAATATATTGACCAGCTGGGATATCATTAATGCTTAACAATTTTATCCTTATGACCACATCTTGGTCAATTAGGTTGTCTTTGACCACCAAAGGGCATAATATATTCTGTTGTAAATGCCACATGTGTATTTCTGTAGCCCATATTCTATTACATTGATGTGTTGCATAATACACACTAACTATAAATGCTTTTGCTTCTTCAGAGCATCATGTTAGATGGTGATTTAAGAGGAATAGAATTAAAATGTAAAATTAATTTCTTTATAAACAGTAATTAGTCATTACTCAGGGGAGTGTGTGGAGGGGTGTGGGAGTATGGTTACTAAAAGTAGAAGGATCTAAATAAAGTAATTTCTAAATAAATATTCAAAAAACTTCTATTAAAAAGTAATCTGGTGGGGAAAAGCTAATGCTGTATAATATCTGGACACAAATAAATGCAGGCAGGAAAGAGACAGTTGCTAAGAGATAGTGACTGAATGACTTAAACAAGGGCTGCTTGTGGAATCAGAGGCCCATGGCCAGTGTCATAACCCCATGAAGTCGTTTGAGAAATACTCCAGAAAGACCAATACCAGGCATTTATGAGCCACAGTATTTCCAAGAATTCTTCACATACTAAAATTTAATGTGTTACAACAGTCCAATCATGTTCAGAACTTGACATTGAAGCATCTGCTGAGTTCTATTTGTCATACATACTCTTATACAATAGTAAGAAGCTCAGACACAGAAACCCAACTTGCTACAAGATTCAAAGGCATGTGGGTAGATTTCACCCATAAACTGTTTCTTTTTCAAATGACTTGCAATGCATTTAATTTGAGACTTATTGAGTTTCTTAGTAACTTCCATGGGGGACCTTTGATTCTAATACTGTTCATGCATTTTCATCATACTCCAGGAAATGGTTTGGTTCCTAGTGCCTGAGCCCCCTCTGTATATAAATTTCTAAGAGTAGCATAAGTGTTCTTTCTTCAAAGTCAGGTAACCAACAGTACAAACTTCATGTGGGGAGTACAAAAAGGAAAGAAAAATATGGGCCATCAAGCAAGCTGTTTCCCACATCTATGGCAAGAGTCATTCAATAGAATCAAAATACTTCCTAAATCTCACAGGCAGCTTGGAGGTATGCAAAATCCTTTTAGAAATCCCTTTAACTGAGAGCTAGGTGTTACAGTGTATGCCTGAAATCCCAACACTCAAGAAGTCTATCCGGAGTTTAAAGTCATCCTAGCCATACAGCGAGTTTGAGGCCAGCCCAGAATAATAAGACCCTGTCTAAACATCAGTGAAAAAAGTGTGTGTGGGGGAGGTACTTCCCCTTTATGTAACCACAACAAAGACATAAGACCCTGTCTAAAGACAAGTGGGGAAAAAATGGGGGTGAACCTATTTCCCCTTATGTAACCACTTTTTCTGTTGAGATTTTGTTTTCAGAGGAAATCATGGGATAGCTTTTGAGGCTGAAAGTCCAGGGATGAAGGACTCCTGGGAACCAGCCAGTGGGAAGTGCCTTTCTCCATGTTCCGCTTTTGTCATGCACTGGCATTCTTCCACTTGCATCACCATCTTGACCACGGGGGTTGGGCTAGTGCAGTTCAGCCTCAAGCTCATGGTGGTGAATTTGGTGGGCGAGCAGTGGGAACAGAAGTTGTAGGGATGTGGCTCGGCTCCAGGAAAATGAATGGACCCGCATTTCCCAAAGCAAAGGTTGTTTGGGATAACAGCTTTTTCACAGTCTTCATGGGCAATTGTCTGAAAAGCAAACAGATTAGGTCACCTCAGGACATTTCGTGCCACTCTAACCCAGAAGGATGATGTAGAATAATCTACGTTGGGAATGCACTTCATGATATCCAAGAGATGGAGTCCATTAGGGGCAAGGCCGCCTCACCAATGCTTTCTTTATTGAGTAACTCATCAGTTAGCCTCTAGAAAGCCTTATGTTAACACGAAAATAATTCCCATTATAAACACCATACTTTAAAGAATTTTCATATAGTTGGCTATAACTAACTGGTAACAAAAAGCTGTAATGGCAGCTTTTTTTTACTTAACTACTACACCCCACCTTTCTGTTTCCCATAGTGCATTGTGTACAGCAGCTTCTCAATAAATACTGGTCACTTCATCATGAAATAGGCAAGATACTATGAGTATAAGCCTGTCCTATTTTATTTGAGCTGTACAGCATTCAAATCTACAAAGCAGCAGAGCCACAATTTATATACCTATGTTACATCACCTTTGCTGCTTTCTCATAATCTCATAAACACAGTTTTTTTCGTCTTTCAAAATAGCTGAGTCAAACTCCTTAATTTTAATTTAATTAGCAATAGAATTAAAAGGTAAGACTTTCAAAGGAAACTTGATTGCCCGAGTCCTAGGAGCAATTTTTCTAATTGTCCATTGACCAGCAAAGCAGATATTATTACTTGATGATTGACTTGTCATTGCTGCACAGTCAATTGCCTTAGAATACTGCCTACTTAATTGGGCGCCATTACTAGACTGTAAAATTTTAGTCTCTCCTGCACTGCTTCTGGTTCAGTGTCTTTTTTGATGCATTTTCTCTATTTTAATTTAGCATTTGGAATGTAGGTGTTGCCAGCTCTGGGGGAAGCAGAACTGTAGAATGTTCCTCTGTCTTAATAGTGCAGAACTCATCGTGGTCACTATACATTAGCCAGCACAAGTTAGGAAGTAGGATAAGGAAAGAGATGTGATTTCACGTTAAGGTTATTTTTGAAAACCCTTGAGAAAGATAAATTACACTCTAAATTATGTTTTGCTATCACAATGCCAAGAAATGATAGTGAGAATCACAACATAGAGTTTCTGCAGGAACATTTTAAACATCACATAATTTTAACAACTATTAAAGAAAGTGTTTGTGAACCTGTGAAGTAGTAAGGTGTGAGCATCAGAAATGAATGTAGGGGCACCCAGGGAAATATCTAGGGTATCCCACATCACCATATCCAGGGTATCCCACCTTACCTTCAGTTTGGTTCACATGCTTTTCTACATCTTCATGAATGTGGGGATAATCTGCAAGGTAGTTCTGGCAATTGCTCTACATTCCCTGTTTCCTAACTGAGAGCATACCCTTACTTTTCTATATGGATAGTAGACCTTAAAAATACATGCATTCAACAAAGCTCTGTGCCTTCAGAATGGTGACTACCAATACTGACCATGCCACCATATTAGCATTAGGCATTTCCAGCATGCCAGGAAACTGGAGATGTGAGGGAAATGGAAATACGATCACATTTTGCCAAGTCCCACAATGAATACCCAAGGACCAAATGTGGAATCAGGCATAGCACAGGCTCTTGTCAGCGTCTTCCCATCCTGCCATTTGTCCTAGCTGTCCCCAAGTCTTGCAGACTCTGGCTGTTTTCCCCCAGGATGCATACCTGGTTGAAGGGCACTGTCCTGCAGGTCTCCCGATGTACTTCATGGCTTTTGATGGGCAAGATGACCCCCTGGGAGGCTGGACCTTTTCTGAACATGAAGCGATGCCAGAATTTCTTGGCTTCCTCCTGAAGAGGTGATCTCTCCACTTTCCTCTCAGCTGCTGACTGAGTGAGGGCCTGGATTCCCAATGCGACATGATCATTTTCCACATCCTTTGTGGGGTGAAGTTCTGTCTCAGGTTTCTTCCAGAGTCTTCCAAGCCTGGACAGCATCTTTTCTCTCTGCCTCTGGCCTTCCCCAGCCAGACTGGCACCTATGAGATGTGGCACTGCTACAAACAGATCTGGCTTGTCTTCTGCCTCCTCTTGGTTAGCGATGTGGAGATCTCTGCGACCCCTTTCTAGGAGCACAAAGGAAAAGGGGCTCTGACTCTGGCAGCCACCCACACATCGGCCTGCCTTCCCCAGAGGCAAAAGCACAAGCAACTGAAGTAAGAGGAGATACATGCTACCAGGGACCAGAGACTGAGATTAGGTTTGCAGATGGCCAGGCCCAAAGGAGAGGCTCTCTCTGCAGAACTGCAGCCAGGGCATCCCATATAAGCTACCTGCCTGGTAGAATGGGAAGCAGGTGGTCAGCAGGCAAGCAAAGCAAACACATTAAGTGTTTGCTTACATTATGTAGTGCTAATGGTGTCCTGCCTTCCTCACTTTGGCTCTGTATTTTTGAAGCCCCCAGGGAAAGCCTGAGACCCAGGGGTTAATTAGCTGGTGGTTTAGCTGTTGTCTGAGTGGCTGGCTGTACTGGCAAAAACAACTTGCTCTTTGTCTGAATTCCTCATCATTGTCATTAGAAGAAAAAAACAGAGCCGGCTAACATTTGCTGCACATCTGCCTTGAGCTGGGATAAAATAGACACAGCCTCCTGTGTTTACTAGAGAAGAGTCGAAGGCAAGCAAAACAAAGGACATGTTAAGCAAAGCCCAGGCCTTCACAGAGCACACACACACACACACACACACACACACACACACACACACACACACACACACACACAGAGAGAGAGAGAGAGAGAGAGAGAGAGAGAGAGAGAGAGAGTGTAAAGGCGTCATCTGCCACAATGCTTAGGAAGGATTTAGTTTTGTTTCACAGCAACCCTCTTTGCCTTCTCGGTATCCACACTCGGGTTGAAGCTGTTGGTCACAGCCGAGTTAAGGGAATATATCTTCCCTATCCACACATGGAGACTCCAAATTCTAGAGTTAATCTTTTCACATTAAGAAACAAACACCGAATGCCAGATTTCACAACTGGCCAGAGATCAGTAAATTCTTCCAGTTGTTTACAAATTTCTCCACAGGATCCCAAGTGATATAGCTGACAGCCCATCAATCAAGGGGGATAATGTGTCCCTCAAGCCACTTCATCATTATTATTATTTTTTCTTTCTTTCTTAATCTGAGCTTGAGAATGTGGACTACAAAACCAGACTTGATCAATTTGGGGATGAAGCTGGAGTGGGGGGGGGGGATCCTTACCTTACTGAATCCACATCTGCCATAATTCTAAGTGATTGGTGATCAGATTCAATAAAGACGGAGACAAACACAATTCTTCAGGGACCAAGGGGGTAAGTGGCAAATGACAACTTAAAATGAGCCCAGGATACAAGAAACTATCCGCCCTATCCGCCTATAGCATCCCAACTGGGAAACAACACATTTGCTTATCTTTCTTGGCCCTCATTTGCTTATCTGTCTTGCCCCCTTAATTTGGTCACCACATGCCTTTCTTTTGCTAGCAGAGGTAATCCGGAATGTACTCTCTTCTTGTTTTGTATGCAGCTTTCTTTCCTCGAGTTCCCCATTGTGATGTCTTTCCAGACATTTGTGTTCTTGACAGTTATTGTTGAGTTCTATGAGGCAAAGCCTCACATAAGCTATTTATAAACTATGCTTAAGTGGATTAGAATTCTAAAAGATATGCATTTTACTTGTTCCAGATGCCCATGGTACTTTTCCTGGTGTTCACTGAAGGGATGCTGGTCTGTATCACAAGACCATTGATATTCGCCATTTATTTTAAATAGTCCTTTTAAAAGCTTGCCTGATAACTGGAATTTCTTTAACTCTCTTCAGCCTCCCAATGCAATGCGCTTTCCACAGCAGCCATTAGGTCTTCTGGTAGTACATACAGTGTGAAAGCCAGCTACAATACATTCCCTGGCTCCTTTTTAACTTCACTGTTCAGTGACTTAAATTCCACTACTGTCAGTCAGACACACAGGGTCTAGCATGATCCACACAAAGCATTAATCATCGATTCTACCGGGGATCTCATCTTACCTGGTTCTGGAACTACTGGCTATTGGATACAGTTGAAACAATTTCTGTTGAACAGACATTTGTAGAGGACTTACTTTGTGGATGAAAAGTCAGGATCGATACTGGAAAATGACTAAAATGATTAAATCTAGCTCCTGCCTCAAGCAGGTTAGATACCCAGGGGCACAGTTTCTCTAATTTTATTACCTCTGGGGATGTCAGTCACTCGTTTTTAATTTTCCTTTGGTCTTAACTTCCTGTCTTCTGTACCCAAATTTTGGTACTTATAAATGCCAATTAGAAAGCACTCCTGGAGAATTTCCTTTTTTGCTCTTCTGTCTCTTCCTGCTGCTCAAGCATGCAAATATCCTGACTGACAAGAAACCTGTGGGAGAAGCATGGGATGAAAAGCCATCTCTATTAGAACTGGGAGGTTTGTCTTTCTCAGCGCTGTATATTCTCATCCATTCTAAAGCTCTGGACATGACATGCTATCCGTTCATCTGAAACACATACATGGATGTTTTTCTGCTTTCAGAGGAAAGGGGTGACCTCTGTTGGCCTTTGGGTGCCAAATGCACCTCTTCTGCCCATTTGGATGAGCCAACTGCAGGCAGGTCTGGAAGAAACTTCTAAACACAGCAGGAAGCTGTCATACAAAAAGAGCTACTGGTGTACTCTGTACCAACTAGCACAAGGAAAGAAGCCTGAACCGAGATGGGTCCACCCAAGAGGCAAAATCCACTTCATGGGCCCACATAAGCAAGAGGGCCACAGCAGCCAGGTTCAGAATTCACTCATTTTATCCAATCACACAGGCATGGCATGCTCTGAGTCTGCTTTAACTTGACCCTGTTTTCAGGGAAGTCACATATCTTTTGCAGCCACAGAGCCCTTTCTGAATATACCTAGTGAAATGTTTCTTTATGCCAGTGGCATTTCTACAGCACATAGGAGAAAGTTTGCTGGGAAAGTCAACCACTCAAAAAGAAAAAAGTGTGAAGGGCCTCACAACTGCCTTTTGATAGATCTCTGTTCTCACAGAGTCTCTGAAGGAAGGTGGAAAGGCATGGAGTGCTTGCATGGAGGTTAGGCAGAGAACCATTCTTCTCTGAAAGTCCTTTTCTCACATTAACAAAAGTTGAGAGGCCACTGTTGAGACAGAGACAGGCATGTGAGCTCAATGGGACAACTGAGAGATGGAAAAGGAAATTCAGGATGATAGCTTTGTGTGAGAAATCTATTAGGGAACAGACCTTCCCCGTATTACTATTTTTCCTCAAAACATAGGATAGCAGTAGAATCATAGAGATATCAGAGTTTTTAAAATGCAAAATAAGGCATAATATTTTAAAATATTTAATTTAGTTTTTGTTATTGTGTGTGTGTGTGTGTGTGTGTGTGTGTGTGTGTGTGTGTGTGTCCTAAAGGGTTAAGATAGCCTATGGAACTTCATTCTCTTCTACCACGTTGGTCCTGGGATGAAACTCAGGTCATGAGGCTTATCTAAGAGCCATCTTGCCAGCACTTTTTTCTTAGTTTTCAAACAAGGAGAAAGGTAGGGTAAGTGGTTTCTTGTCAAATAATTGTCTACGTGATATACTTCAGTAAGTTACTTAAAATATAGAACTATGTCTAACATCATTCCCTGGTCCATTTTATGGAAAGCACATATTCAGAAGCACACCCTTCCCCAATTCTGCTCCATGCTCTGGCCTCATTCACTCATTCATTCATTCGATGTATATGTGAGTGCCAACACTGTAGAATTGTAGGGGCTAATGATAAGAATGTCCTTGCCCATGAGTAGTAGATGTTGTAATTTGTAGTCTTATTTAATTTAATAAAAGTGTTATTTAATCAAAATATAAGAAAACTTTAGGCAGACAACATTCTTATACTAATCAGACTCTATCAACTATTCCCAAATTCCAAACACCTTGGACTGCACACTGTTTCTCTTAATTTTATTCAGTAAGTATTCACTGAGCACAAGGAAATACAGTAGACATTATACAATTTTTCTTTCTTTTTTAATAGATCAGAAGTAACCAGATTCAACAATACAAAAAAGCTCCACAATAAAGTGGAGCTTCTCCCTTCCCCTTCTCCCTTCTCCCTTCTCCCTCCTCCCTCATAGACTATCTATCCTTGCAACAATCAGCTGTTACCTGAGCTTGTGAATAGTTCACTTTTGGGCACCACATATCTCTAGACTTCACCAAGGACAATATAGCCTCTTGGCTTATCATTCTGGATGACCTCTGTGTCCACAGGGATGGATTGTGACCGTGTTATGCTGATAACATGCCATTGTTGTTATCACATGAATGCCCATTCAACCCTGTCTGAAATGGGATAACCCCTACTTCCGTTGGCCTCCTCAGTAACAATATTCTGACCTGACCCTGTTGCACCCAAGAGCTGCAGCCCTCTGATCTGTGAATTGCATGGTTCACACTCACATCTTGTTTGTGGTTTCAGCTCTTACACTCATCTAGACCTACTTTATCCCCATAGTAACACAATTCTAATCAAATAATGTTTGTGTGAACATTTATTTAGCATCTGTCAATACTCTAGATTTTAGAGTCTGAAAAAGATCAGTAGATGTTTTTGTTAAGTCAGTTCCTTCCACAGTGGAAATGCTCAGAAGCACTGGTTTAATGAATGGATGAGGTCTTTAGTTAACTTATATCTATGAATCTTCTGGTCCTCACTTCCTCTACCATCTAACTTGAATTCCATGGTTCTTAACTTTGGATCGTTGTACTGATCTCTATTTCCTGCCCTTTACAAATCACAACCCTGGAGTCAAGAAGCTTTCACCTTTCCTGGGCCATGACTACAGTGCAACCACTCTGCTGCCAAGGAAAATGGGAAGACGGGACAAATTGGTTCTGTACAACATACCTTTCTCTCAGCTCTGCTTAGCACTCTATCTTAATACTCTAGCTATCTCTTTATTTTCCAGATGAGCTTAAACTCATTGTCTCAGCCCTTTGATTGCTCTGCCCCGCTCTTCTTTTCAACAACTGACCTTACCCCTTCTTATACAGAGAGAGACAGAAGATACCAGATTAAGAGTTTCTCACATGTGACCTCAAACCCTGCCAGCTGTGTCTCCTTCCCTGTCCCCCAGAATCACATCTTCCCCATATGTCACCAAATAACCCTATAGCAACCTCTCCTAGTCATCTCTGTTAGCATTTTCATAATGTTGGACAGCCTCAAACTCTTTCAAAATGTCTCCTGCATCCATAAAAGCTTTCATGTTCTGCCCTCCAGTGTTCTCATCTGCTTTCACAACTCAGTGATGTGAACATCTATGTTCTTACCTGCTTGCATGCCCACCTACTGAAGTCTGGCCTCTACTTCTTTAACACCCACCCCAGACACACACACACCTTTGAGGACCATCTCTGCCTTTCTGCACTCAGCAACATTTATTTTTCATGAAGTCAGTCCTCAGTAGACTAATGAGCATCAGAAAGAGGGTGAAAAACCATGAGAATCTCAAAGCTTTAAGTTACAAGATCAGCCTGCTGCCAGTCTTGAGAAAGGTTTTTTCTGTATAGTCTAGGTGGACCTCTGACTCTGAGTGCTGGGACTGGAGGCATGTGCCCCGACTTGGGCTAGTTCCTTCTTTATTCACTCATTTAAAAACAGATAGAGCTAAGATCCTTGTGTATCTTCTTAACCACAGAGAGATGACTATTCAGGGTAAGGACTGCTATTCCTGGGGTCTGCAGAATCCAAAGCTCCAAGCACACGTTTTCTGGTTTATTTCTTTTCCTGGCCCGAGGTCTACAGTTAGCTTCGTGCATGTTTGTTTCAACCTCCCAAACCTAACAGCAATGTGGATGGAAACTTCTGAGGAGATTCTGGCTGTGCTTTGCTTTCTGAGAGGGGTCTCTGTCCTAGAGGACTTAGCCTTAATTCTCCATGCTTAGACTATATTTTAAAATCAAATTTCCACTAAATCTGGAAGGATTCAAAATAAACCATTCTTTATTTCCCAAGCTGGCTGCTTCTCAGAGTAGGTATCTGAACTTTGTCATACTGCCACAGTTTGTAGGGAACTCTCAGGGGAAGGGTTTTGACACTCCTAAGAAAGGAGACTCAGGCAGGGGAGGGGGGGCATGTGCCTGCCAGGTAATGCTAGGCAGCTTGTCAATTGTTGTGCTCCAGTTGGGAGATGGAGGTGGTGTATCACCAACACAGAGTGCAGGGGGCATCTGTCTGAAAACTGTTCCCCTCCTGACTGCCTTGCCAGTTTCTGCTTATACAATGCAGGCAGCTTGGGGGAGCCATATTGTCCCTATAAGCTCATAACACATGGACAAATGATTAAAAACACATGGAAAACAGTTCCGCAGCTAAGCTGCAATTCAGATGGGACAGAAAATCAACTTGCAAAGCTTTCAGCTGACTCAGGGCCAAGTGTAGGACAGAATGCATGAGGAGTTGCCAAAAGAAAAGAAAGTTGAGTGTGTGGGGTACAAATCATGGATCAGAAACCTAAAACAATGACGCCTTGTATTGACAGCCCTTCTCCAAGGCTCTCTGAGAGCAGGCACCAGAATCAACTCTTTGAAAATATTAAAACCTTCATTTCATGAAAGGTTTTGGACAGATTTATATTTTCTTCCCTCTATAAATAAAAGTTGGCTTTACTATCTTGGCAACACCTATGCAGAAACATAATCTTAAGTATCTGTAACATAAATATTAGAATATTACACATAATATTACCTCTAGGTGTAGGAATTAAGTAACATGATGGCAAGAGACAAACTTAAAGAAAAAACTGATAATAAAATAGAAAAACAGAGAAAACCTCTGGCCAGGGTTGGCTTTATGCTGCTTGCCTGAGCCTGGGCCCAGGTTGATCATAAACTCAGGAAGACTAAGACACATTTACACAAAGTTCAGCTTAACTTAATGCAAAACCCTAAGAAGGCTTACTGTATCAGGCCACTAAAGTGACCTGGAATCTGCTGGGCAGGAAAGCAATGTTTGACAGTATTTACTGGGAGACTTTCCCTGCCGCCCTTCCTCTTAATTAGCTTCTTCCCTGAGTCCTTCCTCACTCCCACATAGGCTCAACAACCACTGTTCTTTCCATGCATAGCCCTATTTAAATGATTACTGATTTGATGCATGATTTATAAATACATCCTTTTCAGTACATGCAACAATTGTGTGTTTAATGCCAATGCCAAAAAAAAATTTCACTAATTTGGCTCCAGAAGCTATGCTCAGGAAATAGCTAACACCCAAGTTCAGCCCATTAGCACAGCAAACACTCCTGTCAGGTGAGACATCATCCCTTCATTTAGTTCTTATTAGAAGGGGATTTGTGCATCACAGCTCTTGTCTAAAAGCGAGGCATCCTGGAACTTTCAGAGAGGGCTTTCTTAGTCATCTGGATGTCTCCTAAAAACAGTTCCACACTGAACACAAATGCCTTAACACATGGGAAAGTTATCACTTGTATTACAGAACCTTAAAACCTCAGTTCTCACCCCCCCACTTCCTCCTCCTGGCTGTAGTTAGTCACTGGTGTGATTCTGAGAATAATTATGCTAAGTGAAAGAGAAGGGCAAAAATAGTTGAGTGCATATGTAGTCCATTTATAGAAAACTCTAGAAGTTATCAGCCAATCTACAGTGACAGAAAGTCAATCAGGTATACCTTGGAATGGGGAAAGCAAGCTAGAAGGATCAAGAGACTGAAAAGGGACATGAGGAAAGTTTTGAGAGAGGTAGACGTATTTACTCTCTTTATTGTAAGAAATGACATGAACACACTATGCCAAGAGATACATGTTAAATGTATAGCTTATTATTTGTCAATTATGAACAGTGTCAATCAAGTTTCTTGCAGAATAAAGATGGTGATGACACATACCTGTAATCCTAGCCTTGAGAGGCAGAAGCAGGAGGGTCAAGAGTTCAAAGTCATCCTTGGGTATACAATGAATTCTAGATCAGTTTGGGTCACCTAAAACCCTTTACACACACACACACACACACACACACAGAGAGAGAGAGAGAGAGAGAGAGAGAGAGTCCCTCATGAATACAGACAAAAGAGTCTGAAAAAACTCTCACCAATTCAAACCCAACAACATATACAAATGGATAATAGATCTCCACCAAGACACCTCTGAGAGAAGGAAAGGACAAGCCAGGGGTTGGAAGAAAACATTTATTATTCAGAGTAAAACTCGAGATCAATAATTTTTAATGGGGCAGAGATTTGAACAGGTATTTTATAAAAGAAGATATATAGATGGCAAATACACACATGACAATATGACCATGACCATTAGCCACCAAAAAACACCAACTCAATCCATGGAGTGGTAGAACTACAGGCTTAATAGACACAGATCACCATAGTAAGTGAGGGTGAGGACATTGAGAGGCCAAAATACTCAGGCTTTTCTGGTAGGAATGGAAAATTGAGTAAGCACTTTGGAAAACAATTTTGTGATTTCTTAGAAGCCGAAACATACACTACATAATCCATCGCTGTACTTCTAGGTATTCACATAAGGGGAAAGATAGCATAGTATCCATTCAGAGACTATCACATGAATGTTCATAGCAGTTTTATTTGGAACAGCCCCAACTCTAAACAGCCTACATATCCACTATTGTGTGCACAAGTGAATAAGCTATATGAGTATCTTTACAAATGAACAAAGCAAGTGAGCTTTGACATAACAAAGATCAGAAAAGTTCAAACTACCCATTCAAAGATTTCAGTTTGTAACACAATTTTTCAAGCTGTTTATGCTTTTTTTATTGAGCTTTAATGGCTTGTGTTTTCAGAGAATTCATCCACGTTGTTTAGATTGCTGGATTTATTCTACCAAACTGTTCATGATATTTCCCAATAATTGTGAGAATCACTATAAAACTTAGTGATGCTACACTCCTCATTGCTGGTATTGGTAATCAGTGTCTTTCCTTCCTAGTCAGACTGGCCAGAACTTTACATACACTTACTTTTCAAAACACCATTGATTTCACTGATATAGTCTACTATTCTTCACTCTTTTTCTTGTAGTGCTGGGATGGAACCCAAAACATTTCACATGCTAGAGAAGCCCTCAACACTGGAGCCTTTGGAGTTTTGAATCATGGTTTTACTATATAGCACAGGATTAGTCTTAAACTTGGAATCATCCTGGCATTTCTCTGTGTTCTAGTATGACATTCATTAATTCCTTACTTTTGCCCTACTCCTTGTATACTTTTCTTCTTCTGAGACAGGGTCTCACTATGTAGTCCTTGCTAACCTGGAACTTGCTATGTAGATTAGGTTGGCGTTGAATTCACAAAGATTTGACTGTCTCAGCCTCCCAAGTGCTGAGATGAAAGGCATGTGCCACCATACCTGGCCTATTTCTTCTTATGAAGGTAGAAGGGGGTTATTAAGTAAAGATCTATCTATGTTTTTAATTTAAGGTCTTACTATTATGAAATTTCCCCTGAGCACTGCCTTACTGGCACCCCACAATTTTTGATATACTTTCATTTTTATCTAGATCAAAATACTTATATTTTTTATTTTGTCCATAGCATACACATCAAAGAAGTGTATAATGTAGTGAGTAACCACACACAGAATCTTCCAGAAACATTTTTTTTGTTACTGATTCCTATAATTCCATTATATCCAGTGAATATATTATACTAGGCTTGAAAAATACACACTCATTTTTATTCCCTAAAACTTTGTCTGCCTTGGCAAATGTTTCACATGCACTTAAACACAGACTCTGATACTTCTGGATTGTTCCAGAAATCTCAGTTATGCTAATGTAGTTAGCAGTGTCCATGTTTCTGCACCCTCACTGATTTCCTCACTACCCTCACCTTTTAAGGAAAGGTGTATGGACATGTCTGACTGTGAATATACATATATCCATTTCTCTCCCACCAGCTTTTGCTTGACATATTTTTCAGCTTTGTTACCAAATGTATGTATGTTTCAGATCACAAGGCTCCCTTAACAATCGTTCCCTTAGTATCATGACGACTAATCTTTGTTTTCCTTGGCAATAGCCTTTGCTCTAAAATTTATGCTGTCTGACACTAATACAGCCACTCCAATTTTGACTGGGTTTAGGATGGCATATCCTTTCAACTCTTTTACTTTCCATGGATTTGAGGTTTTATATTAAAAGTTTGTTTCTTAAAAGTGGGGCATGTAGTTGGGTCTGACCATGGATTTTCTATACAGCAAGTTGAGTCAGCCTGCCTTTTGAAGGCAAAATGCAGGTGGAGAGAGGAGGGGAAGGAGCATTGTGCAGCTCTCCTTGGAAACTATTGCAGGTACCACGAGGCCACTAATGGAAGTGTTGGTTGATCTTTGTTCCTTTCTGTCTTAAGATAAACTAAATTTTATTACTTAGCAGAGTTTAGGACCTATAAAAACTGTTCAAAATGAAGTTATATGTAAGTTATGAGGATAGTATATTCATTTCCTGTATGACCCTACTCTAAAGGCTTATAAAATTAATTTCATGAAAATCATGGTGTTCTAGACATTACAGACATCCAGATACACTCTGCTGTTAGTAGCAGTTCTTTGCTATGATTGATGGGGAGAAAAGAGAAGGATATCAGCAAGGCAACCTTACCAATTGAAAACGATGTCAAATTTAGCCCATGAACCAATGACACAAACAAGCAAACAAAATCTGGTTGAACATCAGGCAATGCAATGGAAGGTGTAACTGAGTAAGTCAGATAAACACACAGCAAATCCAACATCCCATTTCCAGCTCTTGAAAATGAATTTTATGTGGAGACTTTTCATAAAGTTTGGAATTCATCAACTTAAGGTTTCTTTTTGGGGTTGTCTCACATACTGATGTCTTCGGGGCTGTGATTGGAATCAGCCGAACGACCCTGGGTCTAAACTTGAGTGGGGGGGGTGTAGATGAGGTGCCTTTGGCCGTATCAAAGTCTAAATCTGCCTTTCTAATCAAATTGTACCCAAAGACTCATAAGCAACATATCAAATTCCTGTCAGAATGAGCTCTGACCTCTACATCCAAAAATACTTGCATAGCATAGCATAGCAAAGGTTACAAACATTAATAATTCCAGTATGGATAGTAACAATAAACATACAAATCGGCTGGTTTACAATTCTCATAATTCCAATTCAATCAAAGGACAATAAAATGTTCTCATGACGGGTGGAATACAAACAACTTCACAATTCTGAACTTTTTCCTTTTCCCTGTCTAAAGTCCAATGCTCTGCTGCTTGTAAAGTTCAAAAATTAAGTTTGAGATGTCACAGTCCTTGAATGTTAACTGCAAAACTTTTGTCCGTGTCCTATTCAAATACTGAGGGGGAGGAGGGCTTTGCCACACATCATGGTCTATACTAGTATCCAATTGTCCTAAGTAGCTCCTTTTTTTCCCCAAAGGGAAAAACTGACAAAACAAGTTCTGTGTTTCAAGGTGTGGCAAGGACAAACTGTTAGTCATCCAGTCCTTGGTGGGCTCCAGTATGAAAACTCACAGGTCTGGGAAGTCGATGCAGCAGGATTGTTGAGAAACTGGAAATCTTCAAAGGACTCTTGTATTTCTTTCTCAGACTATGGATTCGATGACACCAAGGGTCAGGAACACAGGTTCAGTGGGTGTCACTCAACTGACTTGGCCAGGCTCCCACGGTTTCAGGTCCAGTTTTTCTCTGCTCCACATCACCAAACATTCTGGCATTATTCTCTTCCTGCAAGAAACATGCCCTAGACCCCAAATTAGGACTGGATTGGGTCCTCTCCATTGTCTACTGCATGAATCTCTTCATTTGACCTGAGCAAAAGATACTCCTTCATGCCAGAATCTGTCTGCTACAGATTGCTCACTGGCATTCACATTCAAAAAAATTTAAAATGAAGAGTGCATTATTTAATGCATCATGTGGAGACTGGGGAAATAACTCCCCCCTCTTAATTCTTTGAAGTGGCATTTTCAAGGAGCTATGAGCACACTCCACAATTCTTTATCCTTGAGGATTATAAGGAATGCCTGTTTTGTGATCAATTTTCCATTGAGCACAAAATTGCTGAAATGCTTTACTAGTACATCCAGATCCATTGTTTGTTTTTATCACTTTTGGAACTCCTATGTAAGCAAAACATTTTAAACAGTGACTTATCACATGCTTAGTGGCTTCTCCAGTTTGTGCAGTGGCCATTAAGAAGCCTGAATACGTGTCAACTGCCATGTGCACATATTTTAACTTGCCAAATTCTGCAATATGAGTAACATCCATTTGCATTAATGATTAGGAAGCAGGGCTCAAGGATTTACTCCTAAATTAGTTATAGGTAAATATTGTGGGTACACATTATACTGTTTGACAATTTGATGGGCAGTCTCTCTAGTTAAACCAAATTGCTTTCTTAGACTTCTGCTATTCTGATGATGAAAGTTATGTGACTGCTGAGCCAGTTCTACCTGGGATAAAGTGACCAATTTTGCTAATTTATCTGCTGATTCATTCCCTTCAGCTGGGAAGGTTTGAATGAGCTCTTATGTGACCCACAAAGCACGGCAATTTTCTTAGATGAATTGCATTTTGAATTTGCTCAAACAGTATTCTAACCTGGTCATTACTAGTTCCAATGTACAGAACTGTCTCTATCACTTAAAGAGCTTTAAAAACATAATGATTATCAGTATACAGATTAAATGAATCATTTACTAAAAGCTAAAAAACTATTGTAACAGCTCATAACTCAACTATCTGAGCTGAAGCTGGAGCTGTTTGTTATACATATTCTTTGCCATCTATAACATAAACTGTTCTTCCATTAGAGGAACCATCAGTAAAAACTAACATAGCGTTTGTCTTTTACAGGATTACTCCTTACATTTTGGGGAATATAAAAGGATGTATTAGCAAAAATTTTAACCAGTCTATGAGCTAGAAATTGATTGTCAACTTTTCCCAAAAATTGAGCAAAAGCAATTGCCCACGAATCACTGTTTTGAAACAACCAATCAATTTGTTGTTTGGTATAAGAAGCATGTATTATACTTGGTTCTCTGCCAAAATATCTCCTAGATTCCATCTGGCACTTCTGCACCATACAAGCTACTGCTTCAAAATATGGATTTAACACTTTGGCTGAGGAAACAGGGAGGTATAACCATAGTAATGGTCTCTCCTATCACAAAACAGAGTTGGACCATGCTTGGTGGGAAGCACATAAGCTTCCCATGGTTTCTCATGGTCAGTATAGCCTATCTGCCGATGCTGGATCACATTCTCCAACTGTAGCAGACCTTGTCTACCCCCTTCAGTTAACTATCTAGGTGAATTGGGATCACTATCTCCTTTTAGAATATCACTTAAAGGTTTCAAATCATCAATAGGTGCTCTTAAAAAGGATGTAACCATTGAATATTTCCCAACAACTTCTGAAAATCATTCAAAGATCACAAGTTATCTTTTCTAATTTCTAATTTTGAAAGCTTCATTTCTTTAGAATATAACACATGTCCCAAATAAGTTTTGAAAATTACTTAAAGTTTGCAAGTAGTCTCTTCTAATCCAGTCTGTAAAACTTTCACTAGCTGACAAGGTATCAATTGCATCTACACTGATACCTTTCAAGGCGGGGCCTAACAGGGCTGCAGTTCCCTTAGGCCTTTTTGTCCACAACTTTTCTCAAATCTTGTATTAACCTCCATTTTCTGATTCGTTTTTAACCACAAAAAATAAGAGAATCTCTGCATCCTCTCCTCTGCTAAAGTCTATTGAATCATCCATACAGATTCCTTTTGGTTCTCAGGCCATGCTGTAGGCTTTGGCCATTTTCCACCAACTGGCTCTAAGGGGCAGATCGCCAACCTTTCCTGTTAAGACACTGTCTGTCCTGATGTCCTTTTTAACTACATCCAAAGCAATTCAAGTAAGTCCTTTTGTTAGGATTCATGCATTCATAATCACACTTCACATACACATGTGTGGCCACACCATACACACATCTTTCCGTTCTCCTTTTCCTTAGGCCATGATTAGTTTGTTGAAATGAAACTTATTTAACTGAAATCTCTTCTAATACAGCAGCTATAACTAACACTTGAGTTTATGGGCATCCAAAATCTGAACAAGTTTAAACTCATCTACGTCACCTTTCTTTCTATAAGGTCTTAAAACAGTTTTTGACTGGCTGCATTAATTTTTTCATACATTTGGTTGGGCATCAGCCATTGTAGCAGCTCTCAAGGCTGCAAGCTTCCTAGGCTTTGGCCCTGGCCTTATCTTGCCTTTGCTCTCTGGGCCTGGGCTGGCCGCTGCAGGTCATCTGTGGCTGTAGCTGCTTGGAAAGTCAAATACCACCATTGTAGTAACTCTGAGTTCTTGGCACCTGGAAGTCTTCCTGACCTAGCTCGTATGTGGGGCCACAACTTTGCTTCCCCAAGCTCTGAGACAGCTGCAGTGGTGGCTTCTGTGAGGGGGAAGGAACCTTACAAAACTTTCAAACTCTAAAAATTTCTGTACTTGCTTCTGCTTTACTCCAGCTCTTCTGGCTATTAAAATATGCCCAAGTAAATATACAATCATCTGACTAATAATTCTCTGTCTCATATCTCGAATTACATACATTTTTACTCTCAAGGTTAACTCACTCACTTCTTTTTCATCTGGCTAATATTTCTCTGTTTCATATCTACATTATACACATTTTCACGCTTAATGTTAACTAACCACATTTTACTCCTTTGTCATCTAATATTTTCCTGTTTCCTATCTACAATTATATGTGTCCCATTTCTACAATTATTTACAATTTTACTCCTGACTTAATGCCGTTCACTCACTATACTTCACTTCTTTTTTTCTGCATGCCACGTTTTGGTGCCATCTCTCTCGGACCATCTGTATTAGCCCCACATTCGGGAGCTACTTCTCACAGACGGATGTCTTCAGGGCTATGATTGGAACCAGCCCAATGACCCCGGGTCTGACCCTCAGTGGGGGAGTGTGGACAAGGGAAAACTAGCTATCCAATGATGTTAAAGAAGAGACAGAGACATCTGATCATGTCAGGAGGGCAATCAGGTAATACCGAAGTCCGTGGTTTATTGATCCATCATCTTAAGTAACCATCCACAGGTGGGGGCAATGGCAGAAGACGTCTATTATCATGTATAAAGTACTGATAGCATTTATTTCCCTAAATCCTAGAGGCACTCCTCTGCTGCACATACTCAAGCCCTCAGGAACCTCCACCCCAGCACACCTCACTAGTCTTCAGGGTGAGTATAGACTCTGGCCCAAGGCTATTGTTATTTAGAATAGGAGTCATTCTCCACCAGGCCAGGATATCTAGCAGCCATTAGCTGATATCTAAAAGACAATAGAGCTTCTGGAGAGCCCAGAACTCCAGAACTCATGGCTGGATGGAATAGATTTCTAGAATATATGGCCCGGACAGGGCTGGGGATGTGTGTCAGTGACAGAGTACTTACTGAATGCCTGCTGGTTTTAATTTCCAGCACCTCAACAAATGATAAAATATTCACTTCTATAGTTTTAGTGTATTCCTATATTGTGTAATTGTCACCACTACCTAATCCTGAGTATTTCCATCCCCTCAGAGGAAATTCTATACCTATTGCTAGTCTCAACCCCTCAAGTCCTCTACCCTCTGGCCCACTTTGGTTTATAGATTTGCCTATTTTGGGCATTTCACATAAATAGGATCATGCAATATATGATTTAGGGTGTGTCTTTCATAAATTTTATAACACTATTCAAAGACATTGTACTAGAATACAATAAAGCCACCTGAATATTACTATTGGGAAAGATTCTGCCTGCTTTTTTTTTTTTTTTTTTTTTTTTTTTTTTTGTGTGTGTGTGTGTGTGTGTGTGTGTGTGTGTGTGTGTGGTGTGTCTACATGCATAGAGGCCAGTGCTGACCTATTAGACTAGCCTGGCCAGAGAGCCCAGGGACATTCCATTCTCCACCTCCCCAGCACTGGGGTTACAAGCACAAGCCCCCACTCTGGCTTGTTACTTGGGTGCTGGTTAAGAACACTGGTCCTCATACTCATATAGCAAGCATGTTACTCATTTAACTATGTCTCCATCCTTCTGCCTGTCATTTCTAAGATGCCAGTCCTGATGCTGATTTCACATTGTGACTTCAGAGGATATCAGGGTTCTCCTCTGTAAAATGTGAGTATCAGATAAGATTATATCAAAGGTCTATTTCTGTCGCTTCAGGAATCTATTTTAGAGAATGCCTATTGTTTAGGGGGAGAAGTTAGAAAATGAATTATCCATATTTAAAAACTTTGTTCTATCTCCTTAGCGGAGACATGAATTAGGAAGTACTAGTATTAATGATACTTGCCCTTGAATATAAATTTAGGAAGTCAGTACCCATTTCTTAATCTGGGGAAACTAACAAATCATCTTGAACATTTTGCCCCTGAGTGTGCTTCCCTCCTGGTCTGAAAAGAGATGACATAATCACCAAGCTCCACTGCCACTTTCTCCCTGGTCAAAAGTTCTCCAGGTAAACTGGGCTGTGGTGGCCACACCTTTAATCCCAGCACTGGGGAGGCAGAAGCAGAAGGATCTCTAAATCTACAGAGTGAGTTCCAGGACAGGGAGGCTAAACATAGAAACCCAGGCTTTAAAACTTCCAGAAATTTGCATATATGCTCTGTGCTTTTCTTATTCCATTCATTACCATATAGATTGAGGTTTAAGACCATGCCAGATATAGAGTTGATGCTGCATATTCGATATCACTGAATAAATACTATATGAATGCATAGCAGTTAATAACTAACAGCTAGTCTAACCAATAATAATAATAAAAAAAAAACAGACATGTTGAGATTTTTCATCCATCCCTTCTCAAATGGGGTAGACTCATTAAGACACAAACTGATGGTGACATGTACCTGGCATCCCAGCACTCGGGAGGCTGAAGAAAGAGGGTCATGAAGTCAAGGCTAGCCTGGGCTACATAGTGAGAGACTGTCTTTAAAAAGCAAATAACGTGACAGAAATAAAACAATACCTGGCATCATAAAAATGTAAAATATGAAAAACTAAAGGTACATTATCTGACAAATAGATATTTATTTTATTAATTTTGATACAACAGTATTACAGTAATTAAATATGCTACTTCATTACAGAAATTAGCACCAGTTGATGGTTTAAATTACACAGAATCATAGTGTTTATTAAAATACATACATATTTGTTTTTTTAAAATAGAAACACAAATAAATGTTACTCAGTTTGCTTTTACCATTGCAGGGAAGGAGAGGAAATGATTAACTCCAGCTTTTGGTTTATCATTAGTAGACATACACTATGTGTTATTTAAAGATCAAATTTCAGGACATTTTGAAAAGTTATATACCATTGAACTGCACGTATGTCCTTGCATGCAGAAAGTTCCTGAGTGGACATTCAGTCCAATTGCAGCTTCTTAAGTCTTTCCTGGCTACACTCATCTCCAGCCATTCACACTCATGTCATAACCAGAATCCAAGCCTGCCTCAATTTGTATGTTCTTTCAATCACTTAGACCTGATTTCTCAATTTGATAAAGCTTTCATGATTGGGAAAATTTCAAAATGGTCTATTCTTAATTGATAAAACAAACAAACAGACAAACCATTCTCTATGCTAAACATTTGCAATTACAGCCATGCCCTTTTCACCGCAGTAAAGAGTAACAAACCAGCCATGCCAACCAGATTGAGCATGGTTGCCATACTTCCGTATTTCCAGCTTTAAATAGTGTACACAGCTTGAGAATGAATTCCTCACTCTCTGCACTGTGGATCCATCCTCTTCCCTTTACTCTGAACCCCACCTTTGTGTAAGACAGAAGCCAGTGGATGACAAGGAACTTGGCTGGAGCCAGAGTGGAGGAGGGGTTTGGCCTGTTTTGGTTAAACACTGAAGGATCCTTATGTTCTACATATCTTTGCATTTTACTGTCTACAGAGGACTCCAGACCTGCAATTACATCTGGATTTCCGAAAGAGACAGAATGTCTGAGTCTTATCCTACCTTCTTTAGGTAAAATTTCCTAAGAACTCAAACTTTGATAAATGAGCAGAAATGAAGCAAGTCTGTCATGTTTTATATCCAGAAAACTGGAAAGACTTTCTTAAGCCATTTTTAGTGTCTATAACACTTGAGATATTATTATTCCATTTAAAAAGTATGCCCTAAAGCTCTAGTCTACATGAACACCTCATTTAATTCTAAAGTTACACTGGTGCTCATATGACAAGCTATATTTGGCACAGCCATATTTTTTAGTGATCATGAAAGGAAAAATTTTAATAAACATTTCAAAAAGGACGTTCTGACTTCCTATAATTAACCCTGGGTTCCAGAAGGGATTGTTGAGAGAGGCACAGCATGCTTCATTGCTACAAAAACATTTCACTCAGCTGAGTTTATAAATTAATAAGGACCCTTCTACTAAAGAATCTAGTTAGAGGAACATCTCTGCAAATATTACAGATTTAAAGGCTCACAGTCACATCAGCATCCTTCCCAAGACTATGGGCTTTCAAAGGGTCTGTTTCCAGTATTGTTTTCCTTTGTTCAGCAGCATAGTTCGTGGGGGTGCTTCTGAGGGAGTGGAATCTTTCTTCTGTGTGTCAACTAGTTTGCATAGTTACTGCGTATTCCAAAGGCCCTCTAAAAATATTAGTCAGCATAGCAAATGGAGATGGAGATATTGCTACTTCAAAATTCACATGATCTTGGAAGGCAGAGAAACCCAATATTTAACCAAGGAATGGTACAATGCCATGATTGCGTTGGGACAGAATATGTTTCATGAGTTGTATGGTTTGATCTCTCCAGTAGAGGCATGCCCCTGCCTCCATCTGGTCTCTGCAATAGAGTCTGGCCCCTGCCTCTACCTCACTAGATCTGTGCAGTTGAGTGTCCTCCTGAAAGACTCTTCCATTCAAAAGTGAGCCCCCTTGTCCACCCACAGCCTCTAATTTTAAATTTAACATTAAAAGAGCCCAAGGATACAAGCCAACCCTTGGCATTCAACCTCAGTTTAATGGATCTGCAGGGCTAGCTTCAGAACCCAGACTCTGTGGTAGGAGCACCTGCAATACTGAACTTTCTGGATGAACTCAGCTGAGGACTAGGAACAAAAATATCTAAGGTCCATGGATATTTGTACTGCCTGAGAGTTGGCATAGGAAAGAGTATGAATCGTCTAGAAGAAGTAAATATTACAGTCTATAATACTGCAGGTGTTTATTTAGAAAAATATTGAGATACAGAAATTATATCTCATCTTGAAAGACACATTCATACACCCACCTTCCTGGGAGTGTTGCTCTAGCTTACATGTTCACTTGATAGGCCCACAAAGATATACCCATCCAGCCACAACAATGCATTTCTACTGAGCAAATACACATAGATCTTGTAAATAGATAGGTGAGGAATCTCAGGTTACATTCAGAGTTTCCTTGAGCACACAAAATTGTGGGCCTTGCCTTTACTACAGTTCTTTGATTGCCATTGTCCTCTTTTGTGAACCAAAACACAGTTCTTCCCAGGCCTTGGGTGCTGAGGGGTCCCTCTCCTCCAGTTAGTGAATGCAACAGGTTCTCCTCCAATCCATTCCCAGCGGCCAGTGCGCCCTTGGTTCTTCAAGCCTAATGTGAGTCAAGGAAACATACCAAATATTTTTATTACATTTAAACTTAGGTGCCATGGCTATCTCATTCCCTTTATTCTACCCCTCCTTTTGGTACTGATATTGAATTTATTTCTTTACACATGCTAGCCAAGTACCCTACCACTGGGCTAGGTCCCCTACTCTACTCTGTTATTTTTCACTTTTTGAGTATGGTTTCATTAAGTTCCCCAGCTGGTCTGGAACACATGGTCTTCCTACCTCAGACCTCTAAATAGTTGTAATTATAGGTGTGTACCACAAAACCTGTCTTAGTCTATGGCACTAAGCATGGTTATAAATAAATGTAAGTCCCAGTTCTAGATCCAAGACTAGGTTTTGGGGTTACAACATGGCACACTTAGGAGCATTAGACTTTGGAGCCAAGCATACTCTGTCCTCTTTGGGTAGGTTATTTGCCCTTTCTGAGTTTCAGTATTCTCATCTAAAGAATGAGAGTAAAAATAGCATATGTAGTTTTGTTGAAGATTAAAGATGGCAGCCCATGTAAAATCCTTACCCTAGACAAAGAACTACAGGCAACTAAAGAATGCTGAGAGCATAAGAAATAGTGTTTTCAGGGAAGACACACTCAGTTGGTTATCTGATACCAATTGGTCAACCCTGAGTTTATATCTGTACAAGTTAATGTTATATGGACTGAGCAGGTTGTATTTGTATATTAAAGACTACATATAATTATATAGTTGTATAATTATAATATATATAATTAAGAAAATAGAAGCCATGAATTTGAGAAAGAGCAAGTGAGGGGCAGGGAAGTGTTGTACAGTGGTTCCCAACCTCCCTAATGCTATTTCCCCTTTAATACAATTCCATGTTTCATATGGTTGTGCACCTGTTTTTTTCACTTAGTACCAGGTCACAAATCCAATATATGTCATCTAGCCAGGCGGTGGTGGCACACACCTTTAACCCCAGCACTCAGAAGGCAGAGAAAGGCGGATTGCTGTGAGTTCAAGGCCAACCTGGTCTACAGAGCAAGTTCCAGGACAGGATCCAAATCTAAACAGAGAAACCCTGTCTTGAGAAACTAATATATGTACTATGTACATGTGTATATGCATATATACATATATGCATCTATAACAATATAATATATAATTCTTGAATCAATTAATATACACACATAAGAAATTTTGTTACAACTTTACTAGGTAATGTAAGAACAATAAATATTATCTGCACCTTCATATAGGCATGTTGTAATCTGACTGTATTTATAGCTACTTCTAAGGTTTCCAATTTTAGAAATGCCATTATATTTAATTTTTATATCTATCAGTCTAACCACATCCCTAATTATGTCTTTGAAATAGACTTGCAAGAATAAAAGTACTCTACCAAAAAGCCAAAATGTCTAAAGTGATCTCTTGTTTTCTTGCTGCTAGGTATTGAACCCAGGGTCTTGTACATGCTCAAAATATGCTCTGTCACTGGACCATACTCTTAGCCTTAAGATGGTGGTTAGCTGACTGGCCAGCTAACTATTGCATGCCATCATTGAAAGGGCATGGAGGGGGCGTCAATGCCTTTGCTGTTTGTGTGCTTGTTCCCTTCTCAGGAGAATACAGACACTTACCGATCCAGAAGGGCTTTCTCCCGCTGATATCCCATAACCACTGCATATGCCTCCTGGAGAAGATGGTCACAAGGTTTCCCTGATGCCTGCACATGCACAAATGAAAATAAGAATCTCAGCACCAGGGAGTCTATATTGCTGCTCATATGATGTGTATAATAGAAATAAAAGGAAAATCAGAAGACATGTAGAAAATGGTTTTCAATGTTTTAGTTCTCTAGCTTAGCTTTGGTTAATCTATGGAGTAGGGGATGGGCAACAGTGTTACCATATTATATAGCTCTATTGACGTCACAGTTCGATGTAATTAAAATATCTTTTTGTAAATTAACAACTGTCTGCTTGTAAAGATTAATGAGATTAATTACTTAATACCAAAATATAAAGATTACCATCCTTCTCCTCCTTCTTAGAGACAGGGTATCTTTTAACTGAGGCTAACCCCAAACTCCATACATAGCCAAAGATAAGCTTAGACTTCTGATCCTCTTACAGAAATTCTTTTTCTAGCTGGTATAAATTTGACCATTACCACTTAATTTGATCAATAAGATACCCCTATTTTCTTCTCTGATAAAATTATTTGAAGTCTAAAGTCTGAGGTGGGTGTGTTTATTCAAATAACCCAACAAATATGACCCTTCCCATATCTCAGTGAAAGGAATCTAGCTCCATTGTCAAACCTCATCCATTTTACAGAAGTTAGAGAAGCTCCTCCTGCCTGTACACACTGTTTTCCCTCAAAATAGAATTCTTGATGAATTACATTGATGCTAGCTGAGCTATTCCTGTAAGTTGCAGTCTATTATCTGAATTCTCCGATGGAACTTACTTAAAGCTCTTTAAAAACACTCAAATCAAAGCCTATGGGTTATTTTCTTCTTGAAAAGAGAAGTAATGGATTCAAAGAAGAAATAATACATAACGCATGCACATAACATAACAGCACAGTTATTCCAACTCATAAAGGTAAAGTAAGAATTTAAAATGTTAAGGACTGGTGAGATTGCCCAGTGGGTAATGGCATGCCTGGCGACTTCAGGCTTGCAACCCACGTCACGGAAGGAGGGACCCAACCTTCTTCTAAGTTGTCCTCTTTCTTACTTCCATACGCCCATAAATGAAGGAAGACAAAATGTAATTTAAAAAACCTTAAGTCAAATGACAAGAAAATAAAATCATAGTGATTTTCTTGCCTGGTCAGCATTTGTTGACATGGGAAATGTCAAATGACAAGGGAAAATAAAATAGCAGCACATACAGAGTTAAATAACCACTAAACTAAATATCATTCCATTTGCCCATGTCTTTCCAAAATTCAGTAACTGTAATTTGTTTCTTAATGTTTTTTCCTTTCACTAACACAGGATTTGCTGCTCTGTAATCCACTGGTGCCTTACAGGCCTCCTGAGATCTGTAAGAGTGCTGGAGAGCTTCGAGCTGCTGGATTGGAGCTTTATGACTTGGTTTTGAAGTCGTCATTTTGTGTCTGACAGGCACTGCCACCACAATGAGACATCTCCTCATATCCAGTGAGGCCAGTCTTTATGCTCTAGGCTCAGGACACACAATATTAAACACGTGCTGAATGGGCTTGGGCTACCCCATCTCTGTGGAGTACTGGACTAAGGATGGGAGAGGTAGGATCTACTTCTTGCTTGGCACCTCTGTCCCTTGCCTGGTAATTTTCTTACCAACCTCACAGCCATCACCAGAATGGATATAAGTTTATTCCTGGTTACTCAGCATCTACCCTGCTTGAAAATTTTTGAAACTATCTTTAAAACAGACTTTGTAAAATGCATTTTAGTTGCTTAAATACAGTTTCAGTTTTCTGTTTAACTCTCCAAAACAAGAAGTCCCCCCCCCCAAAAAAAAAACAAATGAAAAATAGCAGCAAAACAGTTATGTCTCACCTATGCATAATATTAAAGCAATGATTCACAAAACAAATGTTTTGGCATGTGTATGGGGGCTTTAAGTAAAAAAAAAAATAAAAAAAATTTCCTGTTATTTTGCTCAAATACTTATAAAATATGGCCTATACTATCTGTATAGATATGTGTTTATAGATATAAAATTGAAATATATGGGTAACATATAAGTAAAAACCCTTTGGAAACTCTGAAATGTGGAGACAGAGGCTTCACTTTCTCTAGCTAGGAAAACAAACATCTACCTCTTCAAAGGGTTTTGCATAAGTGCTGGTATTTCAGGGAAACTCTTAAAGATAGGCCAGCAGGGGTCCCAGACGCTCCTGTGGGACAGGGAAATGGCATCATAGATAATGATCTATAATAACAGAATTACCAAATGTACAATGACTGCCTTAGGAAATGAGCAGATGAGATTACAATATGTAAATTCAAGAAATGCCTAATCTAGCAGTCTGGCTCCTTTGGGTTAGAAAAATAATAAAACACCAATGGAGAGGCAAAGAGATGGGAGATAAAAGATTGAGCTGAGTTAGTAATCTGATTAGGGACAAGGGATAACATATACTTTACTGTTCTCATTGAAACACAGGCATTGTAAATGACCCTCTGGAAATTAAAAAAAAAAAAAAAAAAAAAAAAAAAAAAGTCAGACACATACCAGGGAGAAGCCAAGGAAACAGCATAAAATGATGGTCCCTCAAGCCCAATCAAAACACATACTGTATGTCTGCTAATTCTAACCATGGAATCTAAAGCCATCTTCTAAAATAATTAATGATAAAGTAAAGCTTCAAGTTACAAAATGTAAACGTGTGACTTTAACTTCACGAAAGGGCTTAACAATCCCTAGAGAAAAACCCATTTTCAAGCCAACAAGACTGATGAACAAGATAAAAATGATCCAGAAAGTATTGGGTGAAGGAAGCAGGAAGCCCAGGGCCTGGCTAAAGCTCAACAGTAGAGGGGTGCCTGGGGTTCAGAGACAACACATGCTGGAGAGGGGCCCTTACTATCCCCAAATATTCCTCCTGAAATCAGATAATTTGCTTAAATTTCCCACGCCCTTTTAAAAAGTGACTGAAACCAGTGTGTACATCTCCAATCATCCTTCTTGTCCTTCTGAAATCAAATGAGTGCTCAAGCAACATGCAAATGCAATCAAATATAATACTTAATATTTCAACTAAAATTGGAAGTGCAGAAATGTCACGTTACCTTCTATGCCCTAGAATACCATTAAGATGGTATCTGATAAGCCGTTTAGTTTCCCAGTCAATAAGGTAAATACATCATGTGCAACTTGAGTTTATTTTATTGCTAGTTAGTTGCCTTCTTAAAATATGCTCCTAAAACTATTCCCCAAGATCAAAGTGTACCAAATAACTTGGAAATAATTTGACCAACAGTGGTTCTGAAGCTACCTATGAAGTCATGTTGGAGTTGAGAGTGCAGTCACTCTGACACACTCCCCTCCTTGGAATCACCAAGGAAGATGGACATTTTTCCAGGGCAAAAGTCTTCCATTTACAGTATTCCCAAATGTTAATCATGTTCTGCTACATGTAATCAACAGATATTACTGGAAACTCATATTTATGGACAGAGGAATCCTTAATTTGACTTGTAAGTAAGACATGAACTCAGTAACTGCTAAATCTAGGCACTTAAATTCAGAAATATCTACGTTCTTAATAGAGTTTTATAAGCAAGAGATGTGGGAAAGAAATGATCTGAAGTCTGTGACAACATTATCAATGTTAAATACATCTTGCCATGTAAGACAATTGCACTGAGCTATGGTGTCTATTCCCTAATGCATGAGGGGTTGGTCTGTGAGACCAATACTAAAGAACAGTATTTTAAGGTGTGTTCTAGTCTAGACTTACTTTATTACAGCACAAAAAGTTAAAACATGAATCTATAAATCCAAAACCTGATTACACTTTTGGTTTTCCCCAAAAGGGTTAGTTGAATTCAGTTTTAAAGTTTTATTTCTTTGCTGTGAGGGATAGGAGACTTTAAAATACATGATTTTGAAGGCTTGTGTTAGATTTGCCTAACACAAAGTTAAAATAGACACACTTGTCAATGCATATGTGGTGAGAAGTCCCCTACACTTTGAAGCTCTTTTAGGGAGTGTAATGGAAAAGTCTTTCCTCTTTCCTTGCTTAACTGACAATGAGAAACTGATTTTGTTTCCTTATACCTGTCTCTAAATATCTGTAAATTGTGGGTATGGATACTGGCTTTCTTTGCAGCAGTGATGGATTTCAAATAAGTTCTATATGTGACAGAATTCCATAAATGACCAAGTACAATACGAAAGTAAGGTGCCATTGACAAGGCAGCACACAGAACTAGGTCAGGCTAGTCAAATTCAGGGTGATGATGCTTAACACTAAATTGCAGATGAAGTCTTAGGTTAAGTGCATGAGGAAGTAGGCAGGACTTTAAGTTAATTTCAGCCTTGTGTTTATGATGAGCATGAGTAAATCAGACAGTATTAACAGAACTATGAGGCAACTCTGTAACTAGTATGTTACTAACCATTAAAAGCTAGCTGTAATAAAATGCATTGAAACAAAGGTATTGGGATACTGACTTGGAGTTACCAATGGGAAGGCACCAGCAGTACTTCTCTAAATGGGCAGTGTTTTAGAAAAAGGTTTGTCACACTAAGAAATTAGAAGATCATGATTTCAAAATCAAGAATAGATATTCTATTTAAAAAAAAAAAAGAAGCCTGCCTACCTTACACCAACATCTTTGTATGGATGCAAAGACAATTCCCAGTGCATCTTACTTTATTTTCTCACTGTATTAACAACCTATAAGAATCTGCGGTATAGCTCAGTAGTAGAACGTGTGACCAGAATTTATCAAGCCCTGGGTTT